>NC_056754.1:24510834-24630834 GCF_018687715.1 Carya illinoinensis | reverse complement strand
AGAAATAATCTATTCTTGAGGAGAAAAACTCAAAGTGTTCAATATGTAAGGGTGATGATGAAACTGTCATGCATGCACTTTGGTTCTGCCTTGCAGCAGTAGATGTATGGTTAGAATCAGTAAATGTAATATAGAAATGGAGATTATAAAAAAAAAAAAAAAAAAAAAAAAAGGAAAAGGTAGTCCATTAATATTGCTGTTTTTAAAATAAGTTTAGCAAAGCAAACTCAATAACATGAAGCTTTTTAGTTCTTTTTTTTTTGGATGGAAACAAAATTCATTTCATTCAATGAATCGAAGTTATAATTGTGACTTATTAGTACATGAAAAATCCAAACTATAAGCCAAACTACACACTACTCTGGGGCATCCCCGCACACGATGTGATAGACATTGTCTTAACTTCTCAATAATTCTCTACTAATAGAGAAAGCGCTATGTAAAAAAATAACTGAAAGGCCCCCTTCATCCTCTTAGGTAGGAGTACGGGACACTGCTACTATGGTCATTAAGTCCAATAGCTTACTGCTTCTTATTACTAACTAAACAATGAAAGCTACAATACCAAACACAACAAAACAACATAACCAAAAAACCACAAGCACTGGCATGAGCCTTGAAGGCACACCCACCACAAGCATCGGCTTCACAAGCCCAAACGGCAGATTACCCATCTCTCGCACAGACAACAGCCTACACTGCGTAGGCCGATCGTACAACCATCGACCGTAGCATCGTTTTTCACTCTCAATCAGCTTTTGCCCTCGATTACATCTGATCTAGCGGCTCAACACCTCACTCGGGTCAAAACAGAGGAAAAGGAACAAAAAAGACTAAGAAAACAAAGGGAAAACACAAAAAAGGCGTCAGTGGCGCGTGCAGGACAGACACCACTCTAGGAGGAAGAATGACGGTCAATCTTTGAAGTTTCAAAGTTAGAGGTCCCAAAGAAGCTGAGTGTTGTATTGGCAGAAGCTTCCTCGGTGGCGCATGGTGGCCATACACTGAAGAGCTCCAAAAACTTTTCTCGCGCGTGCGGGCTACGCTCCACTCCGATTGGCGCACTTTTGGTGGATGTGAAGATTGGTGGCTGAGTAGCTTCCAGGTGGGGCACATGGTAGCTAAAGGCAATCGGAAAGTCTGAAATAGCGATCCTCCCTTGTTTGGCCTAAAAAATACAAAAACTAAAGCTAAAACACTATGCAGGGAAAGAAAAATAGACAGATGAGAAGAGAAGGGGAAGGAAGGAGGGAGGAGGGAAGGAGTCGAAGCTCCCACCCCCTTAAGAGGATCTAGGTTTTGGGAGTTTAGAGAAAAGGGGGAGCATTTTAGAGAAAGAGAAGGGCGCCTGGTGAAAAGAGACTTTTTATCGACCCAAATATGAAGCTTTTTAGTCATTGATGTGCTAGCTAATTGGTGATCTTAATATTTAATTTTTGGATTATTTGCACAATCAATACTTTTATTTTCATATTTTTATAAATTTAATTTCTCAACTTTAACCTCTTTCCTTCAAAAAAAGAAAAAAAAAAGAAAAAGAAACTAACAATAGATCATTGGCACATGAACAGTAATATGTCATCTGCTTCATTAGTTCTTTTGGCCCTTTGGGTGTTTACAATTGGCGATGCTAGATTTTGGAAACACAATCGCTTGAAGAGGCCTCTAAAAATGTATGCAAACAAATTAAGCAAAGTTAATGAATTAGTTTTGCACCGTATCTTGTAATTTTGGGACAATTTCTTTAAGTGCACGGACACATCCCTAGCTACGAAAGCATGCAATACGATGATCCATGAAAAGTAGCTAAGAACATTGAAGAATACGAACAACTTCAACATGGCTCATATTAATAGAGAAATTACCCATTAAAGTTCACAATTTACCATAATTTTTCATCAATCAAATACTATATTCAGTCTACAATTTCTACTATGACCATCTTAGCCTGACATTAGGTTAGGTTTGACATTTGAAAATTTTCATTTCAAATTGAAAATTCTCATCTCAACATTATAACTTTTGATAAATCGATAAATATGTTGTTTTTAATACTCTTAACGTAGTGAGATTAGTGAACTTTATCTATTAAATTAAGAGTATTAATCGAACAATGTGCATTAGCTCTTCCTAACATATGAAATGACCATTTACACCTTCAAGCATTAAACTTTTATGTATATGTCCTGGGTATTACTTTTATCAATTAAATGGGCTGGTTGGTAACTTACATTAGCTGTGGCCGAATATAGGAGTGAAGCCAACTGAGAATGCTCAAGATTTGCAAGGCCATAAAGCAACTCAAGCCCACAACTTAAACCCATGAGAAGAAATTAAACCTGGAGAAAGCCACGGGATCAGCTCAGCATCACCTAACCCAATAGACACACACTAATACACTGAGGGACTTGGGGACCACGAGAAGCAGAGAAATGGGGCAGTTATGTACAATGGAAAAACTGCGATCTGTGCCAAGGAGAAATGATTCTGAGTATAAAAGGAAGAGAAACCTTCAACTGTGGGCATTCGGTTTTTCCATTTCATTTTACTTGTCATTTTTTTCTCTCTTTTGGTTTAGACAGCATTTATGAGATTTTCTTAGGGTTTTGCATATTAGCCTTTTGCTAGTTTTTGATAAAGATGATTGGCTAAATTTAAAAGCCTAGGTTGCGGTGAAATTTTCCTTTGCTCTCCATCGCTTGTTGGATTTTCTGTAGTTACGATTGTTTACCTTACTTGGTCTGAAATTAAATTCTAGAGAAGAAAATATGATAAAATCTCTTGCTTTTGTTCTTGCTCTACTGTAGACACAAGGCACAACAAAACTTTGAATTAATCAAGGATTCCATCAGCCGAGTGCTAAATTAACCTTGGTGGAAGCTTACTGAGAGTACTTTATTTTAGGTTTTGGCATAGTTACTCTGAGCTTCTATTTCACATACTCTATTTTATTAATCCCTTGATTGAGTTTGTAAGTGGAGATTAATGCCGAGAAAACTGTGTAAGTGATGGAAACTAAGGAGCTTTAAAACGCAACCCAGGTGTTTGCTCAATTGATTCTGTGAACCTTTCAAGTTGAACTATTGATTAGTAACTCTATTTTAGAACTATACCAATTTTAGAAGTTAGATTTTTGCATGATTTAATCCTTGTTTTAGAGCAAGGTCATTGCTCAGAAAACAGCCAAAATCCACCATATATTCGATCGATAACAAACCCTTTACTGGGTGCAGACACTTTTTATCTTTCTAACTTGTTTTCAAAAATCATAAAAATCCAAACAAAGAATGTCACGGAATATTTCTTCTATATCATCATAGTTTTCCAATAAGCTTTTTCAAGCATGTTGTTGGAAACACACTTGTCGCTGTGGAAATGACCTTGGGACTTCCTTATTATTACAACTGAACCACTTCTACACTTGGGAGTGATAATTTGGAGAGAGTTAAGTTTCTCAAATTCCTATATAAAATATAATAAATAATTCAACTTTTTCAAATCCCAAAACAAATGTAATATTAAAATATAATATTTTAATATTTTATCTTAAAACTCAAAATTCTCTACTACCAAACCGAACCTAATTTTCCATTGCCATGCCGACGTATGAATGGCCATCAAGCAATGACGTTCTCCCAGGAAACATTGGCTCACTTTCTTCAGTTGACCAGACCCTCAATTGGAATCCCAACAACACAAGTACATGACTGTCCTCAAAGACTCTTTTGACCTCTTCATTTTCTCCTGGTCTCTAACTTTGCTTGAAACCACTGCAGAAGTTGAGGAGGAGAGGCTCTTGGCTTGAGGCATCGACCAGAGATGGTTCCTTGTATTTTGTTGAGCGGATCTTATAATATAATTCCATCTGCAGATACCCATCTGGTCTTTCATGGCCTCTACAACTCCTACGCTAGCTGCTACAATTGCTCTGCTTGTCGAACTCATATTCTACTCTTCACAAGATTGTTCTTTGCCCTTGAAATTAGAGAAAAAGGAAATGCAAACTTTGTGTAGCAAATAAAACTGAAACAAGAAGGATACGTGCTTGATGTAGCAAAACATATGGAGGAGCCTCTTTTATAATTTACTTTTGAGTGAGACAACCTAAATACTATACATTACTCCTTTAGGCCTCAACTTGGAGAAAACGAGTGGCTTTGGTTTATTTCAATCCAAATCTCCTGGCTGCTCAAAAGAAAAAAGTGGTCCAAGACTCCAAATTCCTGGCATGGATTGGCTTTTATATTGGAAAACATCATGCGTGTTAGTAACTCAAGCAGACAACATTATTTTATCTGAAAGTGACTAAAATGTAAACCATTGGCCCCTCGTACCCAAAAACCACCAGCAAATGGTTTAGTTTTGGTGGGTATTCCCAAACTTCAGCTCCTTCCCTGGTATTCAACTTTTCATCACTCTTGCCCCTCTCTCGAGTCTGCTTAGATGTTGGCTAATGATAAGACTCATTTTCCAACCCAAATTGTTTTGTCATCTTTTCTTTTTCTAAAAACGATCTAACATATATGTTAAGGCCTGTTTTGTAAAGACAGATTGAAGAGGGAAAAATAGTTGGCACACACGGTAATGGTTCAGGTCTTGATTGATATCTTTTGAAGCCCACAATGATGGTTCGGAGCGGCAGTATGATATCCGTACACGTTCATTGCAATAAATAGAAGATAAATATAATAAATATAAATTGAGAACAAAATACAGAATTACGTAGTTTGACACTGGACCTATGTCCAAGGGTCATTTGGAATGCAAATCCACTATAAATAAGAGTATTTTATAGTTTTTCATAGTCTTTTATAATTCAGTATGCAAATGATAAAGCTAGAGTTTTTTGTCTAGAAGTTAAAGAAGCTCCGTCTCTAGTCGCCCAAAAATTTAGAAGTCATCCCTTGGTGTCTGATCTTAGAACCCTCATTTATTGAGGTCCTGTCAATGATTACTTTATGTTACTTCGTTGCTCACTTTACGTGCTTGACCCTTTCTATCTCTTTTCCCCTCACTTTCTTTTTTCTTCCTAAGCTTTTGTCTCCTCATTTTTTCTCTCACTTTCTTATCTTCATTTTATATGAGACCCTTTTGTTGAGTTGGGCCTAGGATGTCTTTTGGGTCACGGACATTTTTACCCATTTCAATATATATGGTTTTGAATTTCAAAATTATTAAAAACTTAATTTCTTTTCACTATTTGGCCTTTTTTCTAACAACCGCTAGAATGTAAATCTAGGATGTAAATGAAGAGTTTTGCTATATATAAATAAAGTTGCGTACTAATTTACGTACCAATACTGATTCTTTTATATTTAAATTTTAAATTAGTACTGTTTTTAATAAAATTTACTTTTTGTCTAATCATAATAGATTTGTGTATATATTAGTACATAATTATATTTGTAACTAAATTTTTTCGTAAATAAAAGGCACCAACATATTTATACACAGTCATGCACAATTTTCAAGTTTTAAAAAAGTCATAAAGGAAACCATAATTACTTTAGAAAGAGAAAGGCTACTTAGCTTTATTGGCACGTAGGAAAATATTAGAGGAGTCTTTTAAATTTATTGTTCAATTTAGGACTGTTCATCCGGGCCGGATAAAATCCGGCCCGATCCGGAATCCGGTTCCGAGTTCCGGCCCGGAATAAATCCGGACCGAAACCCGGATTATGAAAATCCGGATTATCCGGTCCAGATCCGGGTCTTAAACCCGGATTCCATATTCAAAACCCGGTTAACCGGGTTTGAGTATTTAAAGGACTGAAAAAGCCCTAGCCGTTTCCACTCTCCCGTCTCCGTCTCCTCTCTCTCTCTCTCTCTCTCTCTCTCTCTCTCTCTCTCAACAGACGAAACCCTAGCCGTCTCTCGATCGTCTCTCTCACTCTCTCAACAGACGAAACCCTCGATCGTCTCTCTCACTCCCTCAACAGACAGCCGTCTCGATCGTCTCCGTCTCCTCTCTCTCTCTCTCTCTCTCTCTCTCTCTCTCTCACTCTCTCAACAGATAGCCGACTATGAGACCCACGATCTCATCTGCACACGGTTCTCCACGATCTCATCTGCACACGGTTCTCCACGATCTCGTTGCACACGGTTCTTTGCTCAAACCCATATTGCCGACTATGAGACCCACGATCTCATCTGCACACGGGTCTTTGCTCAAACCCACAATCTCGTTGCTTAAACCCATGATCTCGTCGTGGTGTCATCAGAGTAGAAGGTTGCGATTTTTTCTAGATAGATCATCGGATTTGGTGAAAAAACTTGGGTTGGTTTTGGATTTGTTTTTCCTTTTTGGTTGTGTTTCAATGTGGGTGGGAGGGCCGGGTGGGGCGAGTGGCCATTGGGTCAATCTGTCCATCGGCTTCTGATCGAGGGCACCAACGCACCGTTACGCACGGCAGGGCCAATCGTCTGGGCGCCAGATTTCTGTTCTAATGTTTTTTATAAAAAAATAAAATATTAGATATACATTTAAAAAAAAAAAGGACCCGGGTTCAATCCGAAACCCGGAATCCGGTTTTTTCAAAAACCGGATTCATCCGGGTTCCGGCCCGTTTCTCACCCGGGATAACCCGATTTGGGTTCCGACCCGGATTTGAATCCGGGTTCCGGTTTGGGTCTACCCGGATTTCCGGGTTGGAACCCGGATGATCAGCCCTAGTTCAATTTTACTTTTTATGCATTTCAATTTTTTATTTTATTTAATGATTAAGGAATAGACTATTAATAAAATTATGTATTTTTTTAAATTTTTTAATAATTAAAAATGTTAAAAAAATATTTAAAAGAAAAAGAACAAAAAATTTGTAACTCATGTATACATTGGGCTGGTGGGCGTTGGGCAGCCCACCAGTATCTTCCTTGACACATATTGAGCCTTGAAAGCCTTTTTTTTTTTTTTGGCTCCTTATTATTAAACCACCACAACCCGTCGACCAAGATCGTGTTCTATTGATCTTCTTGTGATTTGAAGATTGTTCATGAGGATTTCATCAGGGTTGCTGAAATAGGCACCATTTGGATTCGGAAAGAGTTTTATCTTATATTATCATTACAATTTTTCTAAATTTTTACATAAAATATAATAAACAATTCAATTTTTTCAAATCTAATTCAATATTTTTAAATTTTAAAATAATAATAATATTAAAAAATAATATTTTAATAATATTTTATTCAACTTTTATCTTTTATCTAAAACCATCTCATCTCATTTCTGAATCCAAACCAATCCTAAGTTCGTCCCCATAGATTTGAACTTGGTGTGTTTAGAGATCTACGGGTTGCTCGCGAAAATTATAATATATGTGTTACCTAGGTCTACAAAGATGTTGTGGGATCTTTAGGCCTAATTTGGTTATACAGATCAAACTATCTCATCTCATCTTATATACATTATAATTTTCTTAAACTTCTATACAAAATATAATAAACAAATCAATTTTTTTAAATCTTAAAATAAAAGTAATATTAAAAAATCCTATTCTAACAATTAGAAGGGATATTTGTGCCTTCTAGAAATTAAGCCCACAACCTATAATTTAGCTAAGAGATAAAATCGAGAAGAGATAAGATAGGTTGACTCAGACTCCTAAGAGGAAAGAGACTCAGATTCCTAATAGGAGACAGGCTCATACTCCTAAAAGGAAAAGGCTTCACAAGACTAATTAGACTTCTATCATTCCAAGAAAATAACCTTTATAAATAGCCTACAAGAGGTAACAAACTATTCACTTAATTTCTATATATACTTACCCTCATATTATTATTTTGACTCAGAGTGTCCCCAGGGCAACCAGTGCTGCTCCTTTGTTTGTTGTAGGTCATCCGTGTGGTTGGTGGTATGAAACGTGTCCTTAACAGTGGAGTTACCCTGCTAATTTTCTTTGTGCTGACATATGGAAAATTAAAAATTTTGCATTCCCTACATTTGCCTTTTACCCTGCTGCTCATAGGCACCTGCTTACTTTTGTTTTCCCCTACCCTGTTGAGGGTTCATACTAGTTAGTGTATGAGTGTTTCCAAGCCCTTTTGAGGCCTTAGAAGGCATTAAGAATTTTCAAGTCAATAATTTACAAAATAAATTTTGAAAATTGGTATCTAGTTTCTTGTGCGATTCAAGATTTTTTGTCTATTTTGTGCTAAGTGGTGAAAAGCTCAACTTGGAGAGATATGTGGGAGATGTACTCAACCGTATTAGGTGCGAGCATGAAGCTCTACTTTGGCGGGAGGTGTACTCAGCCACATTGAGTGTGGGAGTGGATCTCTACTTTGGCGAGAGATGTACTTGACTATATCAGGTGTGAGCGCGGAGCTTGATTTTAAGTTTGTTTATTTGTGTGGATGTTTCCTTGAGAGATTGTTTATTGTCGGCACAGAGTGCATATTTCCACGATTGGTTTTTTGTATGCATTTTTGTGACCGTTTTTTGTTTTTTTGTTGTTAGTAGTGGATTTTTTGCCCCTTGATGTAAATTTTTGTTTGTTTTCTCATTTTGTTGTTGGTGTTTGTAATAGTAACCTTTACTTAAGTGGTTGGGAAGCCCTTCAACTCCCTAGGTCTACATTA
This sequence comes from Carya illinoinensis, assembly GCF_018687715.1. Classification (NCBI taxonomy): domain Eukaryota; kingdom Viridiplantae; phylum Streptophyta; class Magnoliopsida; order Fagales; family Juglandaceae; genus Carya; species Carya illinoinensis. The sequence goes on along the minus strand of NC_056754.1, from coordinate 24,622,254 downwards.
GGTGGTTGTTGAGCCCGTCGACTTCTTCTTGAAGGAAACCCATGCGATGTGGTTGTGGAGCTCGGTGGCTCATTCTTAAAGGTAACCTATTGGCGATAGTTGTGGCACGAGCTAAACACTTGGGGTTTGTTGAAGAAGATGTTGTGCTTGTATTGTTGTCCAGGTGTGAGAGGTCGGGCAATCCAAAGAGTTGCCTACCTGTTAGGCGCTTGGGAGGTTGGGCAGCTCTTGATCTTTCCCACCTGTTGGCTCGTCACAAGAGAGGTCGAGTAGTTTGATAACTTGTCCCACATGTTAGCTCTCAGCTAGGTGTGAGTGGGGTCGGGTAGTCCTTGACCTTTCCCTTTGTCATGGGCACTGCAAGTGTGTAACTCAACACTGGTGGCTAACTGTTGGTGAGTCGTGGGGTCTTTTGACCTTCATGCCCTTTTTGGTTGCACCGTGAGTATGTAACTCGACCTTTGGTGGCTAACTACTGAGAGGGTCATAGGGTCTTTTAACTGCCATGCCCTTTTTGGTTGCACTGCAAGTGTGTGACTCGACTTTTGGTAGCTAACTGTTGAGAAGGTCATGGGGTCTTTTGACCTCCACCCCCTTTTGGCTGCACTGGGATTCTTTGACTTATCTTTGGTGGCTAGGTATGAGGGTTGTGGGGTCTCTTGACCTCCACGCCCATTTGGCTGCACCGCGAGTTCTTGATTCATCTTTCATCTTTGGTTGCTAGGTATGGGGTCATAGGGTCTCTTGACCTCCATGCCTATTTGGCTACACCGCGAGTTATTGACTCGTCTTTGGTGGCTAGGTATGGGGGTTGTAGGGTCTCTTAACCTCCACGCCTATTTGGCTTTACCGTGAGTCCTTGATTTGTCTTTGGTGTTTGAGGGGATGCTTGATGACATTGTTGTGGCAGGAAGTTGGGTTTGACCTCCACGAGAAGTTTTCATCAAAAGCCAAATAGGTTAGTGTAGTATAAATTACAAGTTTGAGATTTGTAAACTTAATCCATTTTGCTAGAATGTGGTGAAAGCTGGTGACACACAGGCGATGCCTGTGAGCAGCCATGCTTTGGCATTATTGAAGGCCTCGGATACCCGGGATACCAAACGGTCTATTCTGATGAAAAAAAATTAAGATGCCTTAGAGGGTCTTTGTAAGTGGAGTTAGCACTGTGCGGATGATTTCTAACAAAGTATATTCTAGAGCAATTTAGCTGTTGCTTTCCATTTTTCTTGTTTGGGATTGTTTGCTACTAAATGATTTTTGCATGGAGAATTTTTCCATCCTTGACTGCTTTTGTAGTAATAATCTTGCATGGTTGAGACTACTGAACTTTTACTCGATAAGGGGCGTTATTCTTGTAGCTTGTTTAGAGGAGCTAGTCTGGTTACTCGCCTAGAGGTGTTAGTCTTGTCGCACATCTAGAGGTGTTGGCCTGGTTTGGCAGTAATGAAACTACTTTCATTGCTCGCCAAAAGGTCTCATGTACACAGTTAATAGCCGAGAGATATCATCTGCATTTGTGTGGATCTCGCATGGTGTTGCTCACCATTAGGGTGGCGAAATGCAGTACAATTGAGGCTAGTTGCTGCACGTTGGTCATCGCACATTGGAGGTGTGTGTGCTTATTGTCCACCACAAGGATGGCGCGATCGTGGGTGAGCACACGGGGGCGGCGAGGTGCTGGTGAGCTATTGCCTATTGTGTGAGCGGCTTGACATTTCCTTTCGGTTGACCACCATTATAGGTTACTTGAGGTTGTCTCTGTGAGCGAGGAAATATCCAGTGAGTACATGGTTTATGAGTATGGCAAGGAGCTTCCTCAACGTGGAGAGTAGGTGGCGCTGGCGAGGAGCTTCTGATACATGAAACCTAGGTCGCCATGGGGTGGCAAGATATTGTATCGGGTGAGGCTTGTTGCTCCATGCCATGAGGGTGGTGAGGTGGTGCACGAGACAGGAGATGCCAATAGCAATTGTGGCAGCAGCCACAATTGGTTTCACAAGCTGACAACGTTGTCAGTGGTCTAGATGTTGTGCCCTTCGTCCACCTTGCCACGCTCTAGGGGTGCATATGGCTGAGCGGAGCTTCACAGTAGGAGGCGTACTCACAATGGTGGCGTGGTGTTGAGCAGCTCCTGTGTCACACATTGGCAGTGGTGGCGAGGAACAGTGGCGAACAAAGCTTCCATGGTTAGGGACCATCCTGCCAGCAACAAAAAGCATCGACGGGTCCAGTTGTGGCTGCTAATGGCCTTATCGACTAGTACGCATTAGGTGTTGCTAGTTGGTTGCTCTTCCGCCAGCTTCTAGGCTCTTGGTGGTGATGATCTAGTGGTTAGATGCCAGTTGGCTCTGCCTCGCCGTCCGCCCAGGTGGCTGGACGTGGATCGAGCCCCACGACTAGAGTGGTGGCTACAAGCCCTTCACCTGAACTTTTGTAGATGGTCCCGTGATATGGAGACTGTGTGTAATGTGGTCGAGCTTGCCGACGGCCTCCTGGTGACCAACTCTGATGAGGTGCCAGTAGCAAACTCCTGTTGGATTCAACTGCTAGATATTCGGCCACTGCTATGAGGAGGTGGCATGGTTGCACTGCCACTCACAAGAGTAGTATTATGCACCCATCATCCGCATGCTTGTCGTACACTTGCATGGGCATGACTTACATGCATGGTATTTTCCTCTCATGCACAGTGCACAGTGCACATCACATGTGCACAGCACATGCTCTATATCTGGAGACGATCTCATGAGTTAAGGAATCGTCCTACTCCCCTTTTTGGCATTAAGAAATCATGGTTTGCATGTCATTGTGTGGTAGTTGGCATTTGAAAATCATGTTGAAGTTCGTGTAGATTCTACAGATGGAACCACTGTTAAGGACATGTTTCATACTATTAACCACACGGATGACCTGTAAAGAACAAAAGGGCGGCATTGGTTGCCCTAGGGACATTCCGATGCTAAAATCAGAATAATAATATGAGGGTAAGTGTATGTAGAAAATAAAGTAAATCAAGTGAATAGTTTGCTACCTTCTGTAGGCTATTTATAGAGGTTATTTCCTTAGAGTGATAGAAGTCTAATTAGCCTTGTGAAACCTTTTCCTTTTAGGATTTTGAGCTTCTCTACCATTAGGAATTTGAATCTCTTTCATCTTAGGAGTCTAAGTCAATCTATTTTATCTCTTCTTGACTTTATCTATTAGCTAAATTATAGGTCGTGAGCTTGATTACTAGAGGAATTGTAATAATATTTTATTTAACTTTAAACTTTTATTTTATCTTATCTGTAACTAAATTTTATTCCAACTTTTATCTTATACAATGGATTATAAGCAATGGGTAAGCACTCAAAGGGGTTTCATTATTTGAAAATTCTAAATTTATTAACAAGATATCAGTATTAAGTTTTTTTTTCCTTTTTTTTTTTCATTTTTCTTAAAATTTTCTTTATATATGTGGTAGTTTATTTTATAAAAGAACTGAATATTTAAATGATAAATGGGGTAAAAATCCTATTCACTCGGATCTAGGGCTGTTCATACGGGCTGGATTTAGTCCGGCCAGGTCTGGAACCCGGATAACCGGGGTTCCGGTTATGGATTTCGGCCCGAATTTTATCCGAGCCGGAACCCGCATTGAAAAAATCGGATTTATCCGGTTTGGACCCAGGTATGAAACCCGGGTTCCGTATTAGTAACCCGGTGTAACCGAGTTTGTATAAAACGGAAAGAAAAATAAACTTTTCGTCCTCCCTGAGTCTTGAACCCTCCTCTCTCTCTCTCTCTCTCTCTCTCTCTCTCTCTCTCTCTCTCTCTCTCTCTCTCTCTCTCTCTCTCTCATTCATCTGATTCTAAAAACCCTACTGCCGCCGCTCTCTCTCTCTCTCTCTCTCTCTCTCTCTCTCTCTCTCTCTCTCTCTCTCTCTCGTTGCGCGAAGTGTTCTATCTCTCTCTATCTCACACCAAAACCCAGGTCCCTCGGTTCCTCTGCCGTTTGATTGTTTCCGAGTTTGTGGATTTCGTCTCAGTTGATAATGGCTTAAGCGTGAGGGTGGTCCTGCGGACTCAGCAAAATCGGCATATTTTGAACACCTCAGCCACCACAAGTGTCGTCGCTACTGATATAAGAAAGCAAAAGGGAGTTACCGAACCTACGCTTGATTTTTTTTTAATCTTTTTTTTGTTTACTTCAAGTGTTGTTCAATCTCTACCTCTAGATGGAGCTTTTGGGATTTTCTTTATATTTACGATGAAACTGATGATAGATGCTTACTTTTTTGTGGGTTAGATTTGGATTTGTAGAATCTTAGGGAATTTTTTGTGGGTTAGATCTGGATTTCTAGAATCATAGGAATATTTTTCTGGATTTATGTGAAAAGGAGGGCCGTTTGGAGCACCCGATGTCTGTCAAACATATGTTTGGGCCATCGTCTTCTACTTTTTTGCTTTGTCTTCGTAGATCTGTAGTGATGTGCTATGTCTATAACTACATGTTTTTAGAAATTGGAGTTTGTTGTAGTGATGTTTGTATGCAGAAGGGAAACAAAAAATGAAACTTTTGACAATTTTGAAACAATTTGGACATACAAGCCAACCCCTTCACCAAAAAGGAAAAGATAATGACAATAATATTGTTAGTTTGGCTCCTCTATAATATTGTTGAAAAAAGTTGTTTTGTAGCTTAATTGACTCATGATGTATCACAGTTATTGTGGATTAATTAATCAAATTAGATGGCGGTTAATCCTAATGTGGCTTGATTATATATAAGTTGTTGCTATTTGATTTATAGATTGGCCTAATTATATTTGTATAATCTCAATACTTAGACATGCTCTTATGCTAATTAATTGCTTACCTATTTCTATTATATACATATATATTAATTATATATTGTTCTGTTCGCCTTCTCCCTTAAGATCATTGGTCTAAGTTGTTTAGTTAGACCTTTTGATCTCCTCTTCAAGTTATTAATAGCTAAAGTACTGTTGCACTTTGCATAACAGGTTCCTTGTGTCTCAACAGGTTGCCTAAAAAACATATTTGTGAGTAGAAATGATGTTTACTTGCCCAGTAGGGAAATAAACACTTAAAGACTAATTATATACCCCTCTTTTCTTGAATCTTCACGTTTATTCATAAGTGATGAATCCCCAAATTTCCTACAACCCAACTCAAGTGTCAGAGAGAGAGAGAGAGAGAGAGAGAGAGAGAGTATATACCTACCTCATGAGAGATAGTACTTGTCAAATTGAAACTTGCAGCTGTTTGGAATCCTTTAACACAATTGATATGGTATTTAGCACACACTAGATTATAATTTTCTTCTGTATAGCTTATGGTTGAGCTCCCAATTTAGATTATAATTTTCTTCTTGAGACTGCATCATTTAACCATATGGGGTGGAGACTGAGATTTGTGTTCACTCTTTCTAAATCTGATACTATATACTGGTGCATAGATTTGTGTTCACTCTTTCTAAAACTTGAATGATGCCTCAACTAACATCTATATTTTGATTTTCATCTTCATTTTTTGTTTGTTTTGGGTAATATGACTTCATAGTCCCAAGTTTATTTTAATGCCCAATTACTATTTGGTTATAAAGGTGCAGTTTATTTTAATCTATTTTTTGCTTCTTATGATTGCATCTTTTACAGGAAACTATGATATAGCAGCCCAAGAACATTGTTGAATACATCTTGCAGATAAGCTTGGACTAACAATGGCTGGAAGAATGCATCGATTGTATGAAGCAGATATATTTTGTAATATGTATTGGTGACTCAATGTAACCCATTTTTTATATGTAATTTCATATATTGTAATTGTGTTTTGTAATGTAATATATAAATACCAAATAATATAATATGTAATGATTGCATTTTTTTTTTGCATGCATTTACATGATTTATAATAAATTTATTTTTTTCAGATGCATTTAGTTAAAAATAATAATTAGTTTTATATATAAAGGAATATGCTTTTCAACCATTTTTTCTTGAAAATTTTGTAATAATAGGATTTAAGATAAAAATAAGATGCTTTTAAAAGAAATTTAATAATATAGGTAAATATAGGTTTTGTGAAAAAAAAAAAAAAAAACAATGGGTTCAACCTGGAAACCGGAATCCGCATTTTTTAAAACTTGAATACATCCGGGTTTCAGACCAGGCCTGACCCGGATTAAGCTGGGCCGGGTTCCAGCCCGAATTTGAGAGTTGGGTTTCGGTCCGTGTGTATCCGAATTCCCGGGTTGGAACCCGGATGAACAGTCCTACTCGGATCTAGGCATGGATTTGGGCCTACTTTTAATAAGTTTTGAGAGCTACCAGATTCACCATCCTTAAGTGTAATCCTAGACCTAAAACTATATGCATGGGTATTAATGAAAAGACCAATGCTAGCTCTATTATATATAAGCAAAATTAAGGGACATAAATGATGAGAAAAACTATATGGGCATCCATGAAAAGAAACATTGGGATATTATATGTCATATATGTCGGGGTGTCGTGCACATTAGAGCTGCATGTCATATAGGAGGAGAGGTCGGCAAGGGCTTCCGTCCACTTCCAGGTCATGTTTCCCCCCACCTTTTTTTTTTATTATTTTATTTTTCTATCTTAGGGAAATGCCGCCGTAGTGGGCTTGAGAGCCCTCTGCCGCCCTTACAAAGACGCCGGCGAGGACTTCAACTCCTCCTCCTAGCACCGATCTTCACCACACATCCGACGAGAGCCTTAAATAGGTAGGGGCGGCACCTATTCGGGACTTTACAGTCCAATTGTTCAGCCGGCCACCTCCTTTATTCCGTCGGCCACTACCTTTACACTACCGGCTACCACCACATACAGCGGCCACATAATACAAGGCTAAATTCACAGCAGCTTTTCAATACAAGAAGAACATGCAGTAGCTCAATTTTTTTTTTTTTTAATAGCCCTTACGCCTCCTTTAAGGCCACCATACATCCCACTGTAGGGATTTCGGCCATCACGTACAGCAGCTCTCAACTTCGTTTCTTATGTTTCTAAAACAGAAACCTTCAACTTTCTCCATCGTAACACAGTATACAAATATAAGAGCAAATATGAAATAACACATATGCACAATACATCAAGGGTCAAGGAAGAAAACAGAAAATTGAAAACCCAAAATATATACATATTTGTACTACGTTGTTGATCATTGTGAATAACAAAATAAATAAAAGAGAATTTTATCGTAATTTTTCTTTTAGATAAAAAATGTGTCTTTTTATTCTTCATGATAAAAACACAGTTATACGTAAATATATATTCACTTTATATATTTTAATATGAACATTAATAAATGAATCTTCGATTTTATATGATCTATAATAATAAATAGTAATAAATAAATATGTACCTTTATCATCAGTTTGATGAAGAATTAGATCTGACTATGAGGGAAGGATCACCCTAACAACCTTGCCTCACAAGTGTCTCACGATGGTAAAAGGCACTTTAGTATTATAGGTGAGAACCCTTTAATCCCTCAGTGCTATTTATAGATTTCTGACTATCAAGAAATCTAAGAGTTTGTATCTGACTATAATTAAATATATAGAATTTTAATCATATCTCTTAAGATTTTTCTTATCCAGTTATCACTCATATTTTATCTGATAAACTTGAATTTTCAAATTCTATTAAAATGAGTGTGTGGGACATAGAGTTTAAATAAAACTCTTGCACAAATTTCATATGGAAAGTCCAAAATAACTCTTGTGACAGTAAGTTAGGCTCTTGGAGATCAAGTGTTCCTAATCAGATTAGTATTTCGTGACTTTCACCACTTTAGTAGAAAATAATCATCAGTTTGATGTTGAGGATATTATTTGCCTTTCAGAGTCATATAAAGATAACTCTAGTTATGATGAGGACGCTTAGAGCAAGCTCTTTGAGGTATGCAGGTTGAAACCAAAATAAATAGAGCAAGCTCTAATTGAGGTATGGTTGATATAATGGAGCATTTACCCATTACGTACAGCAGTTGATCACAATTTACATTAATAATTTTGCATCAACCAAATGCCATGTCAAGTCTAAAACTTCCGCTATGACAAGCTCGGACTGACATTTCCCTTCAGGCAACGACGTTCTCCGAGAACTCAGTGGCATGCTTTCTTCAGCTGACCTCAAAGCCTCAATTGGGACCCCAACAGCTCAAGTACATGACTGTCCTCAACGACTCTTCTGACTTCTTCATTTTCTCCTGATCTCTTACTTTGCTTGAAACCACTGCAGAAGTTGAAGAGGAGAGGTTCTTTGCCTGAGATACCGACCGGAGATGGTTCTTGGTATTTTGTTGCGCAGATCTTATAATATAATTCCATCTGCAGATGCCCATCTGGTCCTTCATGGCCTCCACGACTCCTACGCTGGCTGCTACAATAGCTCTGCTTGTTGAACTCATCTTCTTCGTGCAAGTCTTCACAATCAGACTGATTTGCTCTTGAAATTAGAGAAAAAGGAATTGCAAACTTTGTGTAGAGAATACAACTGATCCGATAAGGATATGTGCTTGATATAGAAAATTATATGGATGGGCTTTTTTATATACAGGGGAGAGAGGGATTGGAAAGCTGGATACTTGGAAAGGAGCTGAAGTTTTGGAGAAAACCATCAACAAGACCAGTAATTTGCCGGTGGTTTCTGGGACTGGGCTCGGATCAGCCAATGGTTTTGTTTACTTTCCGTCTCGGATACGACAAATCCTTAATTTCTGTCTATTTTTCAGATAAAATAATGCTGTGGCCTCCACTAAAGTTACTAACCCGCACGATGTTTTCAATATTTAAAAGGAAGAATATAGTTACTGTTGTAAAATAATATTGTAAAATTATATGATCATCTTGAGCTAGAAGTCAAATGCACAGTGCATAGTACCAGCATAGTACTGTATAGTAACTGGCATAGTAAATGGCCGACATCGCACAGTGTGTATAGTGCCAGCATAGTACTGCATAGTAACTAGCATAGTAAATGGCCGACATCGCACAGTGCGCATAGTGCCAGCATAGTACTGTATAGTAACTAGCATAGTAAATGGCCGACATCGCACAGTGCATAGTGCCAGCATAGTACTGCATAGTAACTGGCATAGTACATATGCATAGTATTGCATAGTAACTGGCATAGTTCCCTTTGTACGCCTATATATATCGTTGAATTCTTTAAGAAATTCATAAGTTTCATAACTTCTCTGAATTCTATCTCTCTCTCTCTCTCCTTTCGATAGTTTTATAACACGTTATCAGCACGAAAGTTCTGACAATCTTGAAGCTAATAGTCCTCTACTTCAAGTAAGTTTTTCAATATATTTTTATATTCTTGATTTATATATGTAAAAAATGTCAAATCTTACAAAATTAGAATTCGTTGCTCTTGACATTTCTGGGAAAAATTATTTATCTTGGATCCTTGATGCTGAGATCCATCTGGATGCGATGAACCTGGGAGAAACAATTAAAGAAGGAAATCAAGGGTCCCTGCAGGACCGTGCTAAGGCAATGATTTTCCTTCGGCACCATCTTCATGAAGAATTAAAAACTGAGTATTTAACGGTGAAAGATCCACTTATTTTGTGGAATGATTTAAGGGAGAGATATGAACACCAGAAAACTGTAATCCTCCCAAAAGTTCGTCATGATTGGATGCACCTGAGGTTGCAAGACTTCAAGAGTGTTAGTGAGTATAACTCTGCACTCTTTAAAATTAGCTCGCTATTGAAATTATGTGGTGAAAAAGTCACTGATGATGACTTGTTAGAGAAGACATATACTACTTTTCATGCCTCGAATGTGCTCCTGCAGCAGCAGTATCGAGAGCGAAAGTTCAAGAAATATTCTGAACTTATATCTTGTCTTCTATTAGCTGAGCAAAATAATGAGCTTTTATTAAGAAATCACCAGTCACGTCCTACTGGTTCTATATCATTTCCTGAAGTGAATGGTATTAGATTTATATCATTCCCAGAAGCGAATGGTGCATCTTTTCAAAGAAAAAGAGGACGTGGACGTGGTAAGAAAAACTATAGAAGTGGAGGTCCTAGAAGTGACCACACTAAAAGGGATAATAATAGATATACACCGTACCACCAGAAGTGGTTCAACTCAGAGAATGGCAAAGGTCCTCAAAACAAATTTTTAAAGAAAGATGAGGATGGATGCCATAGATGTGGTATGAATGGACATTGGGCTCGTACCTGTCGTACAGCCAAGCACTTGGTTGACTTATACCAATCTTCTATAAAAGAAAAAACAAAGAAATTTGAAACAAATTTTGCTGAACCATCATATGCTTTAAGTTCTATAAATAGAGAAGATATTACAAGTCTTGATATTTCTGATTTCTTTGAGGATTCTAGTGGTAGAGTTGATCATGAAAGTGTTCCTTTTTAATTAATGTATTTCCTTTATCTTATTATAAAATATTTTTATATTCTGCAATGTTTTGTAGTAATGAAAGTTTTATTTATTCTTTTATACTTGTTATAAATTATTGATGATATGATTTATCTGAGAATAGAAATGGAGCATCCCTGAAGGATCGCCCTAAATCAATAATTTTATTGAGTATCTCATATGAGTGATACTTGTACCAAAAACTCATTATGATTTATGCACCTGAAGTTGCATAATTGAAATTGTGGAAAGAATATATATTTGAATGAACGTCTCGAATGTGCTCCTGAAGTAGCAATATCGAGTATGCTCCTGAAGTAGTAATATGAAATACAAACGTTCACAATATATTCTAAATTTGTGTCAGGTATTTCAGTGACTGGGCAAAATAATGAGTTTTTGATAAGAATCATTAATCACGTCTTACTAGATCTATATCATTCCCTGAAGTGAATGATAATGAATTTATATCATTCTATTCCCTGAAGTAAAAAGAATGATGCGTTTCATTCAAAGAAACTAAGAGATTGGACGTGATAATGAATATCTTTTTGGGCCAGAAGCTCGTATTGGAAAAGCTGTAAGCTTTCTCTTTGAGATGATATTATACAAATTATTGAATCAAATATTATGATGCATTAAAAGATGATATGATTCAAAATATTTGTATCTTTTCATGGTTATCTTGATCATCCAAAATCAATTATGATAAGTCGAATAATTTTCATATGGACGTCCATAAAAGAACCAGAAGATTCTTTTACTATAAAGTCTTACCACCAGAAGTGAAAAGAAAAATTTGCTTGAAGCAAATAAGATAAAATTATTCAACGTTATCTTGATTATCATATGTGAACCAGAAGTTCAGATGATAATTAAATTTTGGATGCAATAAGATAAAAATGTCTCATATTCTAACTGCTAAAATCCCAGCGAGGATTGAAGTCCCTGTAGGACAATTAAGAAATTCAGCAGTCTAAAAACATGTATAAAGGCATGTGAGACTTATCGATACAAAAGATAGAGTATCTCAAAAGAGAAAGGCACAAATAATTTGGTGCTCCTGAATAGGCCATACCCACAAAACAAGCAATAAAGTCCATCCAAATTCTTTGTATAAAATTCTCCTATATAAACTCTTGAAAAGTGCCTCCTGAAGAGGTTTTTCATGAAAATGTCTTCCCTTGAAGAGGGACAGGTACCTGAAAATAACGAGATCTCGAATAATGGAGAAATTATGGATAGAAATAAAATCGTTGTCGACAACGTATTTCCATATGAGATGACAATTGACATTACCAGAAATAATGGAGAAAGTGAATCAAGAACCGTCGAAGAAGACCGACGTAAAATATTGGCCAATATTTGAAAGAAACAATTCCTGCAAAATTGATTCACTAGTAAAATATGATGCATCGGGACTTATAGTCCAAACACCTAAAGAGGTGATGCTTGTTGAATGTCAGTGGGTATTTATGGAAAGGAAATAAAAATGTGATATATAAATCACGAGTCAGTTTCTCAATTCCTGCAGAATTGATATCACTAAGTAAAATGTGATAAATATGGACTTGAAGTCCAAACACAAATGAAATAATATTGATATGATTTTAAAGTGGTTAAATCATATTAAGATTTTTATTAGCTTGAAAGTTATCGAGAGTTTGGATATGCATGATTAACTGCATATTTATATGGATCATTGGATCATGATATATATATGAAAATCCCTGAAGGATAGGAAATGTCTGAAGCTTCTAATATGAATACATCTGGAAATATGTATTCTATCAAGTTTAAAAGATCCTTATATAATCTAAAGCAATCCAAACGCAAATGAAAACAAGCTATTATTGCAGTTTATATATATGATTTAAATGTCATTGAGGCTCCAGAAGAGCTCATAAAAACTGCACATATTTGAAATATAAATCTGAAACCCTTGCGGCTTCAAGGGGAAGATGGATGATGTTATTAGTCATGAAATACCATCTTTTAATACAATTAGTATTTCAGATTCATATTATGGGTTTGATATGAAATGTGCATTATTAAAGAAGAAATAAAGCACACATAACACTTACCAAAAGATAGAAACACAAATATGAATATTTGTGAAATATTATTTTATTATCTTGAAACAAGAATTACAGAAATTTAAGGCACTTTGCCTCATTCTTCAAATGTTCTTGTTCTTCAAGAATCTGCATGGCATCCCTATCTAAAGCGGTGGGCAATCGAAAAGAAGACTTAAGCAAGGATTTTAAATTCCTATTCTCTTGCTTTATTGATTCTATCTTCATGTTGGACTCCAGAAGAAGTCGCTGAAGTATAGCAATATTCTCATGGAGATCGTCAACTCCACAAGTTCTGGATTGCAGTCGCTGAGAAAATGCGACAATGGATGATGAGTATCGGGTACCGAGACTCACAAGCTCATAGATAGCTTCATTATCTGCTCTACGAGTCAGATCATTATATTGCATGATAGCACCTGTGGTAGAGGCAGGAACAACTGATGAACGAGGTGCATAGTACCTCATATATTGGCTATGAGAAGATCGCTGAGCCATTGCAGAGTAAAAATGCAGAAAGAGATTGCAGAGTAAAAATGCAGTATGATTACAGAAAAGTGAAGAAGATGAGATGTGAATGAAAATGAGCTGAATATCTCTTTTATAGAGAAAATTATGATACAACATCTCTCGTGAAGCAAGAGAAAAGAGACGAAATATAGCTTCATAGCTCTGCGGCGCTTGACAGCACGTCTGACAGCTGCGATGCCTGACAACACGCCTGACACCTACAGAGGAGTTGAAAATCCGCGGTGCTTGTCTGATCTTAAAAGGCTGGCCACCGTTTTTATTAAAAAATGAGGTTAGCAGTTTAATGTTGATGAATTCTCCACTAACTGTGTTATTTACAAGAACTCCAGAAGATCACAACTCCAGAAGAGTAGTGATGAGCAGAAAGATCCAGTTGTGATTATTTTATCAACATGGATCAAGTCCACAGTTAGTTGGATGTACAGATGCGAGTTATCTTTCAGATACACACAAGAAGATCATTGCAATTCATGAGAAGAAAGTTGAAATTGATATCAAGAAGGTACGGTCAAGTGATAATCTGGCAGATTTATTCACAAAAGCATTACCAACTGCAACATTTAAGAAGATTGTACAGAACATTGGAATGCGGAGACTTGAAGACCTTTTATCATGCACTTTTCAGGGGGAGTAACGTCTTGAAGACTTATGCTGATTGTACTCTTTTTCCTTCGCTAAGGTTTTATCCCACTGGGTTTTCCTTCGCAAGGTTTTAATGAGGCAATCTTAAAGCATTTTACGGTACACATGAATATTGTACTCTTTTTCCTTCGCCATTGGTTTTTTTTTTCACAGGGTTTTTCCTTGGCAAGGTTTTAACGAGGCATATTCATTATATGTGGTCATCCAAAGGGGGAGTGTTGTAAAATAACATTGTAAAATTGTATGACCACCTTGAGCTAGAAGTCAAATGCACAGTGCATAGTGCCAGCATAGTACTGCATAGTAACTGGCATAGTAAATGGCCGACATCGCACAGTGTGCATAGTGCCAGCATAGTACTGCATAGTAACTAGCATAGTAAATGACCGACATCGCACAGTGCGCATAGTGCCAGCATAGTACTGTATAGTAACTGGCATAGTAAATGGCCGACATCGCACAGTGCATAGTGCCAGCATAGTACTGCATAGTAACTGGCATAGTACATATGCATAGTATTGCATAGTAACTGGTATAGTTCCCTTTGTACGCCTATATATATCGTTGAATTCTTTAAGAAATTCATAAGTTTCATAACTTCTCTGAGTTCTATCTCTCTCTCTCTCCTTTCGATAGTTTTATAACAGTTACGAGTATAATTATTTTTTAATTTATATATTAATATAATGTAATTAATTAAAAAGTAAATTTTATTAAAAATAATATTAATTTAAATTTTAAATATAAATAAATCAGTATTGATATATAAATTAATATATAATTATATTTATATATAATAAAATTCTATTTAAAATCCAGTCCATGCCGACAGGTTTGGATGGGAATAAAGAAAAGCCACTTTGGTTTTATTCAAGGTTGAAGCCAATTACATATTTGAAGATCAGTCCTCCTTCATTACCGATTCGTGATGGTTGAGCTGAATATATATTTAAATTAGAGTTTTTTTACTTATTATTCTCACATATTATATTTTATTTATCAATTTTTTTAATTTTCTTTTAATTATTTACTATTTAAACTAATTAAAATCTTCTACTCATCATTTATATACCATATATTAGATAGGAGAGAAAAATAATAAAAAAGTAATAGTGTGTAAAAGTAATGAATAACAGTACTCTTAAATTATATTGTGATGATTATATATAGAAAAAAAGAATGGGAAATAAGTAAATATTTTTTAATAATATTGTAATTTTTAAAAAAAATTATTTAAAAGTAATTAAAAAAAAAAAGAAGCTAAAAATAAAAACAAACACTACAACTAAGTGGTAGCTGTAGTGCAGCCCAAAAAAGATAATGCTAGTGGGCCGCTACCAATGGACATGCCTAGTGTACTAAAACTTCTAGCTCGGCTTAGTTTGCGGGGAAGCTTTAGACAATAACAACCAAGTCACTCGAGAACCAGGCGCAACGGAAACGGCTACAATGTTCACACAAGGAAATCACCCAACCAGTCAAGTACCCAGAATGAAAAGAGTTTTGCTATATACAAGCACAATCGTGCACTAATCTGTGTACCAACACTGATTTATTCATACTTAAAATTTAAATTAACACTGTTTTCAATAAAATTTACTTTTTGACCAATCACATCACATTGGTACACAGATTAGTACACAATTGTGCTTGCAACTATACTTTTCCGAATGAAAACTACACACCCAACGACTGCAACCACAAGAATGGAAACGACACAGTCAAGCACTGAATCCTCTTATTATATTTTTCAAACTGTAACGTTACTCTATAAACTTTATACAATACAAGGCTCTCACAGACTCACAGTGTATGAGACATTTGCATAACTACCTGCTTTGCAATTATCTATGGCCCAGTCTTTAAATGATAATACTAAATGCAGTTGCATGTATACTTTTTCTAGAAAGGAAGGTTGTAGCCAAATCCATGCAATCGCCAAGCTTCAAACTTTTTGTAATCATTTTACCATCACAGCTCTTACCATAATAAATTCAAAACCACCCTAAAAATCATTGATCCTAGCCAACATTTGAACCACATAAATAGTAGACAAATTTATTTACATATTCATGGCGCTTTGGCAATTATAATTAATAAACTCTCGATGCCACCTTTGATCTTTAACCTCTCTCATTTTCTTCCCAAATTTGATACATATTATTACTGGTAAGATTGTCTCCATAAGTTCTTACCTTCCTCCTCACAAGGCAAAAGAAGGAAGTCAAAACGGCTCATGTCTCTTAGAGTAGGGGCATAATTAATGTTCGTTGGTGCTAGCCAAAGTGTTAAAAGCTTGAATACTTAATTTTTATCGGGTCACAATATTTTGTTAGATCTTTCTATCCCTAAACCTATCATTCTTGTGGAAAAAGATCTCTATAAATTTCTGTCAGAACTTAAAAGTATTTGAGTTATGCTGAGTTAGCTAAGTCAGTTATACATTTCCTACTCATTTTTGGTGTATATGAAAGGAACCTATGTATTTTGAACATTCATAATAATACAATCAGGAAGTTTCCATTCTCGTTTCTTGATATGGTACTAGTTGTTTTTGCTCTTGCACTCTAAGATGGTGTCTTCTTCTTCTATCTCAACAGATCCTTCCCCCTCTAATGAGGATGCTTCCGGTCCTTACTATGTCCATCATGGAGATAGCCCAGGAAATTTATTGATTTCTCTAGTCCCCACTGGCGACAGTTACCATACTTGGAGACGTCCATGTTTGACAACCAAGAACAAGGTTGGACTTGTGGATGCATGGATCCATCCTACAACCTTTAATTTCCTCTCCGTTATTTCATTCTTGGACCAAATGCAACAATATGGTCATGTTGTCCTGGATCTTAAATTCCCTTTCCAAAAAAATTACAACAAGTGTGATCTATGTGGATTCTGCTATAGAAATGTGGTTTGATGTCAAAGAACGATTCTCTTAGGGCTTGTATTTTCTAGCTACAACAGACTTTTGCTTCTTTCACACAAGAAGGCCTCTATGTCAGTGCATAGTTTACAAACTTCCTCCATCACCCAAAAAATACCACCAACCTTCCATCCAACCACCATTAAACACACCAAGTCCTTACAAAACAAGAATAGTCTATCTCCAATAAATCACCCCTAGCCTTCCATCCAACCTCCATTAAACACACATGGTCCTTACAAAACTAAAATCACACAAACCCACCAGCATGACATCCCATCAATCAAACATCGATAAGCTCATAAGGCAGGCACAAGCATTGACATGGAGTGATCTTCATGTAAAGCTAGATGCAGGTCCAATAAACCATTTCTCTAATTTAACTCTAATTGGCAGGTTAATATCTACGAAACCCTTGAATAAGCATACTTTTCATGCAACAATCAAAGCAGTTTAACTGGAGTTTTATCTTGGGTGTTATAATTGAAGATATTGAAACCAACACATTTCTATTAACATTTCCAAACCAACAAGACAGAGAAAGGGCATTAGTCAATAGGCCATGGAACTTCAATGGATTTCGTATGGTGCTTAGGCAATGACCATTAGGGCTTAGCATTAACGAAGTGGCCCAGAATTATTCTATCTACTGGGTCCAATTACATGATCTTCCAATGGAAATGCTGACAAATCGCAATGTAGAAAGAATAGTATAGGTTCTACGCCATCTTATTGAAGTGGACAAAGCTTCAATAGTTGGTGTAGTTTTGAGAAGATATCTTAGAATGAAAGTGGAAATCAACAACGAAAAGCCTCTCCCAGAAGGCCTTGATCTGGCAAGGCCATATCGTGAGCAAAAACTCTTATCGGGTATGAAAGGTTCTCATATTTTTGTTATGCATGTGGATGTCTAGGACATTTAGCTCAAGCCTGCCCTACGTTCTCTGTTCTACTCGAATTGTTTTAGTATGGGCTATCGATAAGAGTTGAAAACACGACATTTAGAGGAAATGGTTCATTAAGTGGAACTCAACAAGCTAATGAAAACCAAATACCTCAAAGGATCCCACTGCCTCCAGTTCGTATCAGAGAGCAAGATGCAGATTATCTAACATAGAACCAACCAGACGCAAGAAGCCAACTCCACAAAGGCAAGGAAAAATGTTCACGAAGATGGGTCCTTGTTTCACGATTGCCGAAAATCAAAGTAAAGCAATTCACATATTTGCAGGTACCCCATGCATGGTGCATTGGACTGGTATGAGTGAGTTTACGGGAAATCAAAGAAAAGCTTTAGAAAAATTTACAGTGGAGCAAAGAGAAGATGATGAAGAGTGGGCCATTAATAAACTGTTGGCACCATTCAATGCTAACAACCCATATTCTCTACCGTTAGAAATCCTACAAGCCTTCAACCCGCTGCTTGTCATTTCCTCAATCAAAGCTTGTCTCCTTTGAGAATCACAATAGGATACTTCCAAAGTAAATTTTGACCAAGCCTCTTCAAAGCCTGTCTCCTTCAGCTTCATAGCAAAAGACCCAGTTAACATCATTTCACTTTTTATGGGCCCATCGGTATAAAAAAAATAATCTCTCAATTCAAAAAAGCCCCTGGTCCACCAAAAAGTCAATGCTTATTTACAAATTTCAAAGTGGTGGACTTCTCAAAGTTTACAATCGCGTATGAGCCCAAGTTTGCTTTCGCCCTTTTCCAAAATACCCAAGTTATCTAGGAACACAAGCCCAAACTAGGCACACTTCACTGCCAAAAACTTTTGACTCCTCTTCTCCATTATCCAATACACAACTTCCCTCTTCTGTGTTACAACCTTTGACCCTGAACAACCTAGCATCCCCATGAAGCAATTGTCTAGAAATTTCATCCCCCAAATTGCCCAAAGCTCAATTAAGCCCAAAAAAGAGAAATCAAGCACTTAGAGGTAGAGGTTCCACCAAAGAAGAGATTTGCTAACCTCCAAGCATGCACCATTTGAGCTTCCAATCGGACAGGCGGGGCACATTGATGTGAATATCTTGCTGGTAGAGATTGCCAGGGCTAAAGGAAAAATTAGAAAATCCCAAGCAACAAGGAAGAATTCCAAAGTGAAAGCTTCACTCCAAACTTCTGCCTCTCAGGTTAATCCTAAGGAGGCCCAAGTCTGTAATACTTAATCTTGTATCTTAAATTCCTATGATGAAACGGCTAAGGTGGCAGAGCCAAATTTGTCACCACCACAAAAATGAGGATGATATGTTGGAACAGTAGAGGAATTGCCCGACCCTCTGCATTGTGTTCTCTAAGGGCTCAAATCAGGTCATGCCAACATGGTATTGTTTTCCTTAAGAAAATTATTTTAGCTGATGTAAAAATAAATGATATTGTGAATAGGTTAGGCTTTCTGCCTTTTTTGTATGTTCCTCTCCTAAAAATATGGCCGCTCCTAGGAGCCCAGGGGCGGCACTTTTGTGTATGTGGCGTTGAGGTCTGGACGTTGAACATGTATATACCTTTAGTAATGTAATGGCTCTTATGATGTACTCTGACCCTATGCATATGCCATGATTACTCATTTTTATTTTCTGTCATGCACAAGATAACTAGAAAAAGCATTTTGGGACTTGCTCAATACATAGCCTCAAATTTTTAGTCTAGGTGATTACAACTCAATTCTTCCCCAATAAAAAAGATTGATGGGAAATCATTTGCATCATCCTCCCATCCTAATGGCTTGAGATTATTCATGAATCAAAATGGGCTTGCTGACCAAGGATAATTTATCCCAACCCGTATCTTTGACAATGGATTATAAGCTATGGCCAAGCACTCAAAGGGGTTTTATTATTTGAAAATTCTAAATTTATTTACAAGATCTTAGTATTAAGTTTTTTTTGCCGTTTTCTTAAAATTTTCTTTATATATATATGTGGTAGTTTATTTGATAAATGAATTGAAAAAAAATTAATAAATGAACTGCATATTTAAATGATAATTAGGGTAATAATCCTATTGACCACTCTGATCTAAGCATGGATTTGGGTCTACTTTAACAATTTTTGAGAGCTAGCGGATTCACCATTCTTAAAATCATTCCTGTAAGTGTGATCATCCTAGACCTAAAACTATATGCATGGGTATCAATGAAAACACCGATGCAAGCTCTAGTTTATATATTATTAAAATTAAGGGACATGAATGATGAGAAAAACTATATGGGTATCCACGAAAGGAAACATTGGGATATTATGTGTCATAAATGTAAGGGTGTCGTACACATTAGAGGTGGATGTCCAAATTTCATATAGAAAGTCCAAAACAACCCTTAGTGACAGTGATTTAGGTTCTTGGAGATCAAGTGTTCCTCAGGCCGGGGGTAGAATTTCGTGATGAGGATATTATTTGCCTTTCAGAGACATATAAAGATAAATCTAGTTATGATGAGGACGCTTAAAGCGAGCTCTTTGTGGTATGCAGGTTGAAACCAAAATAAATAGATCAAGCTCTAATTTGAGGTATGGTTGATATAATGCCTAATGGAGCAATTGCCATTACGTACAACAGTTGATCACAATTTACATAAATCATTTTGCATCAACCAGATTCCATGTCAAGTCTAAAATTTCCGCTATGACAAGCTCGGACTGACATTTCCCTTCAGGCAACGACGTTCTCCGACAACTCAGTGGCATGCTTTCTTCAGCTGACCTCAAAGCCTCAATTGGGACCCCAACAGCTCAAGTACATGACTGTCCTCAAAGACTCTTCTGACTTCTTCATTTTCTCCTGATCTCTTACTTTGCTTGAAACCACTGCAGAAGTTGAAGAGGAGAGGTTCTTTGCCTGAGATACCGACCGGAGATGGTTCTTTGTATGTTGTTGCGCAGATCTTATAATATAATTCCATCTGCAGATGCCCATCTGGTCTTTCATGGCCTCCACGACTCCAACGCTGGCTGCTACAATAGCTCTGCTTGTTGAACTCATCTTCTTCGTGCAAGTCTTCACAATCAGACTAATTTGCTCTTGAAATTAAAGAAAAAGGAATTGCAAACTTTGTGTAGAGAATACAACTGATCCGATAAGGATATATGCTTGATATAGAAAATCATATGGATGGGCTCTTTTATATACAGGGGAGAGAGGGATTGGAAAGCTGGATACTTGGAAAGGAGCTGAAGTTTTGGAAAAAACCATCAACAAGACCACTAATTTGCCAGTGGTTTCGGGGACTGGGCTCGGATCAGCCAATGGTTTTGTTTACTTTCCGTCTCGGATACGACAAATCCTTAATTTCTGTCTATTTTTCAGATAAAATAATGCTGTACGTCCACTCAATTTAGCAACCCGCACGCTGTTTCCAATATTTAAAATCCAGTCCATCTGAGAGGTTTGGATAGGAGTAAAGGGAAGAGAAATGATAAAACAACAACTACTTTACAATTGTTTTATAATATTGAAATAAAATAATATTTTTTGAAATATTTATTATAATTTTGATTTTAATTTGATGGATTTGAATTTAAAAAAATATTATTTTATTAATAAATTGTAAATAAAGTGTAATTCGATTGTCAGTCTATCATTGCTCTAAAGAAAAGCCACTTACATATTTGAAGATCAGTCTCGTTCATTACCAATCGGTGATGGTTGAGCTGAATATATATTTAAATTAAGAGTTTTTTTATTTATCTTTCTCAGTTACATTTTATTTATATTTTTTTATTTTAATTTTTTTTAATTTTTTATTTTTTAAATTAATTAAAATCTTCTACTCATTATCTATATATCATATATTGGATAAGAGAAAAAAATAATAAAAAAAATTATAGTGTGTAAAAATAATGAATAATAGTACTCTTAAATTATATTGTGATGATTATATATAGAAAAAAAGAATGAGAAATAAGTAAATATTTTTTTAATAATGTTGTAATGTTTTTTAAAAGAATGATTTAAAATTATTAAAAAAATATATGTAAAAAAAATAAAAAAATAAATAAAAAGCTAAAAATAAACACATACACTACAACTTAGTGGTAGCTACCAGCTGGCTGTAGTGCCGCCAAAAAAGATGATGCTAGTGGGCCGCTACCAATGGACATGCCTAGTGTACTAAAACTTCTAGCTCGGCTGCGTTTCGACAGTGAATTAAGTTAAGTTGAGTTGAGTTATTTTTTAATAATATTGAGTTGAGATGATTGAATGAGTTTAATGAGATTCATTTAAGATAAGTTAAGTATGTTTAGATGTTAAAATAAATTTAAATATTTATAAAAAACTTGAAAAAATAATGGGCTCCACTATTGTTTTATATTGTATTATCTGATAGGTTGACCGACGGAACCACTGTATCATCCGAATGCACTCTTGAATTTTTGTTTTGTTTTTTCATGAATAAACAGCCACTTTGGATTACTACCGGTCACACCTAAAAAGTCATCATGCAGTCACACTGACTTCCAGTGTTTTCTACATTTCACTATTTCTTTAATATTTTTTATCCATTCCATTTCATTTATTTTTTCATATTATTATTTTATTATTTTCCATACTTTTATTCAATAAAATATATTATTTCTTATTTATATTTTGGATTAAATGAGTAACACCAAGGACCATTATCTTTTTTAATTTTTATGTACAAATGTAAAATATAATTAATTTTTTAAAAATTATTTAAAAATAACAAAATTAATAAATAATATCACTTTTTTATTTAAATGTGTAAATGCATGTAAAAACTAATTTTACACTATATTTTGTTTGCAGATTTTTTCAACAGAAATTATAAAAAAAAAGATTGCAACACCATGCTAGCAATTAGGTGTTTCCTTGTTGTCCAACAGTATGCATCCACATAGCCTGTGCAATAGCATCTCTACTTGCAGCCACTGACTGTGCCGATGCAGTTGACATGTCAGGAACATGAAATTGTTCATTACTGTCCTGATCCATACTCATTTCTAGATAATCATCGGGATTGTTAAATGCCAGAAATGTTTGATCATTAGGCGTAACGATCCGAATAAAGTTATGTATCGCACAACATGCGATAATAATATAACGTTGCCGAGTTGGACGGTATTCAGGCATGTTTTTTAAAAGTCGGAAACGCCTCTTCAAAACACCAAAAGTTCGTTCAATGACATTCTGAATGGATGAATGCCGATAATTAAATAGATCTTTATATCCTTGGAAGGTACGATTTCCATGACGTTCAGATCTGTGGTATCTCACCCTTGGATATAGCGGCATATATCCCTCCGTGCAAGGGAATGTAGAATCTACCAAATAATAATAACTTGAGATTTCAGTAGAACAGTAATCTTTTAATAATTATGGTATAGAAAATTACTGACTACTCGTTAGGTACAAATTAAATAATGTGTAGAAATTACCGTCTTGAGGCCATGGAAAATTGTTCTCCGGACGCCTTAACGCATCAATAAAAATGCGAGCATCATGGGCTGTACCCTCCCACCCGGCGTATACGAATGTGAATTTCATATTGAAATCACAGACACACAAGACATTCTGGGCAAGTCGCTGATATCGATTTAAATATGCATTAGTTACAGAACTCGGCACAGCTGCGTCAATCATGACCCCATCCATTGCACCATGACATTTTTGCAGATTTTATTTTAAATTTTCATAAATTCCCAAATCGTTTGTATAGCAAACATTTCCACATTTGTAGAGTGCATTTTAATCTACGAAAATAGATAATGTAAGAAAAATTTACCTCAAACCATGGATAATATCTGGGATTTCCTTCAATATAAGGCATCACCCCTGTCGTCTGATTTGGTTTAATCACATGGCATGCAAGGCGACATAATGCACGCATTATTGCGTACACATGTCGATTCACAGTTTCAACCGAATGTTGAAATAGATTAGCTGAATTTCGTTGAACCACACCATGTCCGACGGTGTAGCAAAACATTCCTAAGGCTTCCTCAACAGTAACCTCTCGAGTAGAATCATGCAAGGCCACATCTCTACGTAACCGATTGCATAAGGCCCGGAATGCATACACCTCCATTCAAAACATCTCATAACAGTTATCAGGATGTCCATTTAAGACTGCGATTATATACTCCCTTCCACGCAAGCCAATATTATGTTGTGGCCTAGGCATACGACGTTGGGCACGGGATTGCTGCTTCTCCATCATCATGTTCAGAAGGGTCACCTCTTCTAACGTACCATCGTTACATCTTCTCCATGTGTTCCATTCCGCCCATCTATCTTCGTCAAATGTATTTGACACATTACTACTAGAGCCCTCCTCGCTTGCCTTGTTCTCCTCGATGTTTATCTCATCATTCCACCAACTATTATTGTCCATGCTGCACTTTTAAAAATATGTGATACGTAAATATTTAGAAATTATCAGTATTTGTAATACTAGGAATAAAAGGAACTCATTTTGTATGAACTTAGAAAGTACTTTAAAAAATAATAAACGCTAATGTTCGAATACAAATTAGCCCACACGAAATACGATTGTTAGAAATTAACATACAACTAATAAAGTTCTAGATAAAATATAAGTAAAAGAAAGTGTCAGATAATTCTATAAATCCAAAGCAAGCCCAATATGCGTGGTCAGCGTAGTGACCACACCCAGTGCAATTTTAGCTCTGGAGTCATGGTCTGGAAGACATTGATCATATTAGGATCCAAAAAAGCTTTTGTTGCGGCAAGCTGGATGTCCAAAGGTAAGGGAGGGGTGATATCATACAAAAACTGCATACACTGTGCAACACTATTATTACCTACATCAGACCCAGTATTTGAACCCTCGCCTCTACTGCTCTTTGAACTGCATATGTCAAACATCTTTGCATCCAACTCTGCCCGCGCTTTAGAACTAGCAGCAATTGTTTTCAAGGCATCAGCTAGATCTGGTGAGATTGATGGCCCAGCTGCGTCCCTATGTCGTCGTCGAGGATTCATTCGCTCCCCTGCCCCTCCTTGCATTTTGGGAGTAATCTCGATGGCATCCAGATTAATAGTCGAGTCTAATCCAGTGCCAGTGCCAAACACAGGACCCCGGGCCCTCAATTCATCCTCCAAATGTTGCTCCTCTTCTCTAGAGGGGGGTTCTTGCGTTGAGGCAAAATGCAACACCCCTGTTGCGACTGCCTAGCCAAAAATCGTGCAGAGGACATCGTAGTTGCCACAACCGCTGTTCTTGAACTTTTTCCACTCAGATCGAACCTAAGAAATGGTAAAAATAATTAAACTAGTTGATTGTAATAGTTAAATGCATTTAATGGGCAATAATGGACCATAAATTGATTACATAAAGCAATAAATTAAAAATTCATCAATTAGACCAAAAGAATAGGAAGGTTACCTGGATCGCATTTTCCCAATGTTCGTCCGAACCAATTACAGTTTTTGTGATGGGGTTCCAAACCATGCCAGTTTGACCCATTAAATTTGTAAACTGGCGCTGTATCTTTTTAAGACGGGCAATTTTTCCCTTCACTTGTGATGAATCAACCCGCTTAATACGTAGGTTATTGAGGCGCTCAGCTAGTCGGACACAATCACAGTTTGTTATTTTGGACCCCACCAATTTACCTTCCAATGTTTCTTGGTACAACATATCAATCAGCTTGTGCTCAAACCCTCCAGCCCACAAGTCATGATCACGTTGAACCTCTACGTCAGCCATGGTATGCTGCTAATGGGCAATAATGATAGCACAAAAAATAGACAATGCAAATAATAAACAATGCACTTAAAGCTATGGTATATGCAATGTGTAGAAATATAGGAATTCACTAATTAAATACATGTCAGGAATACTTTTTTTTTTTTTATGAGTCAAACGCATGTAATATATCATAGAAGGATTCAAGGCCAACTAAAAATGCAAGCTAAATTTATAATATATTGATACTGAAATATTTAATACCTTGTACGAGGAGCTGTTGGATGAATGTAGAAAGTATGGCTGCATATTTTAATACAAGCCAATATTAGGAAAGTAATTTGGTAGGGTTGTAGCTTTTAATACATAACAATTAGGAAAGTAATCATAGAGTAATCATATATAATAGGTGCAGCACATGAATGCGTTAAAGAGGCAAAAAAACAACTTTGTGCCTTCTTGTATACTAGCAGATTTTGATGTGCTGCTAGGAATTGTTGAGTCTTCACTCAAGATACAACAAAGATAAATGATATTCCCATAAGACTCTCTACCGATTAAATTTTTTATCACTTAATAATTAAGAAGACAATTTTAACAAATTTGTGATATTTTTTTCAAAAAATATTTTTTAAAAAAATTACAATCTCAGTTTGTATAGCAACACTCCTAAACAAATAAGAAAATTTTTTTTGATAAAATATTGTTCTTCACAGAAAATTCTCTCTAAACTAATTTTACAACCCTGCATCCACAAAATTCACCACTTGAGTGCTCTATAATCAAATGCACCAACGCCAAAGCACAAACAACTCCAATTAAGAAAAATGCACTCTACATGTTTGACAAAATTGTTGTGAAAAGTTGAACGGGAATCTCAACTCAAGTTTGAGTTCAGATTGATGCTTACTCGGTAAGAGCGCGTCCTCGGAGCCGTGATTGATAATCTCTTTATGGTAAGAGTTCGATGCATATGCTTGACTATGGAGGAGCTCTGCTTCCGTAGTAAGATTGTGGTGGAGCATGTACATTTCGTCATAATGGACTTATATAGGAAACACAACAGCAAATATCTACAAATGCTTTTCTAGTCTGCCCCTACAGAGATGATATTCAAAGAAATGAGAGATTGGAAATAAAGGAGGATAGATGGAAATAAAGTAGAGTGCAGATGGTAGGGGATAAGTTTGACCGAAGAAATTCAAAAACTCATGTGCACGTATTGATCATTTACCACGCCAATTGAAGAATCTAGAGGGTTGCAGCATTTCAGCTCACAGATTGTAGATTAGCTGTCTTTAGGAACTGTTGGAGCACGAGGGAGGGCAGATTTTAATGCCCTTTGACAGTGGGTTGTTTTCCGTGGACACAGCAGGTTGCCGTTAGCACTTTTCTTTAGTTGAAGCTGTCGATTGAGATGATCCGGAAGAGATGCTCAAAATATTGTGAAATTTGTGAGGAAAGTGTTGTGTCGGTTACATACGAATTGGGGAAGAAGAAACAAGAAAGAGAGAGGGAGAGATGGAGTTAAGGGGAAAAAAAATTATAAAAAGTCTAATCTATGTCAGCCCATCTCTGTAGCGTCTGCACAATGTCAATAAAGTTAGCCAATAAAGTGAACTTGGATGAGTTTAGACAAAACCAGCTCAGCTTTTTGTTTGGACAGTTGATTGGGTTAAAAAGGGACTGAACTCAGAGTAGTTGAGCTTGGTTAACGTACCAAACAGAGCCTTAGTTTGCGGGGGAGCTATAGACAATAACTCAACCAAGTCACTCAAGAACCAGGCCCAACGGAAACGGCTACAATGTTCAGACAAGGAAACCACCCAACCAGTCAAGTACCCAGAATGAAAACTACACACCCAACAACTACAACCACAAGAATGGATTCTACACAGTCATGCACTGAATCCTCTTATTATATTTTTCAAACTGTAACGTTACCCTATAATCTTTATAGTACATTCCTCTGTACATATACATACAATACAAGGCTCTCACAGTGTGTGACACATTTTCACCTGCTTTGCAATTATATATAGCCCAATCTTTAAATGATAATACTAAATGTAGTAGCATGTATACTTTTTCTAGAAAGGAAGGTTGTAACCGAATCCATGCAATTGCCATGCTTCAAACTTTTTGTAATCATTTTACCATTACAACTCTTACCATAATAACTTCAAAACCACCTTAAAAATCATTGATCCTAGCCAACATTTGAACCACATAAATAGTATACATATTTATTTACATATTCATGGCGCTTTGGCAATTTATAATTAATAAAATCTCGATGCCACCTTTGATCTTTACCCTCTCTCTCATTTTCTTCCCAAATTTGATAAATATTATTATTGGTAAGATTGTGTCCAACTCCTTACCTTCCTTCTCACAAGGCAAAAGAAGTAAGTCAAAACGGCTCATGTCTCTTAGAGTAGGGGCATAATTAATGTTCATTGGTGCTGGCCAAAGTGTTAAGCTTGAATACTACATTTTTATCGGCTCACAATATTTTGTTAGATTTTTCTATCCCTAAAACCTATCATTCTTGTGGAAAAAGATTTCTATAAATTTCTATCCAAACTTAAAAGTATTAGAGTTATCCAGAGTTAGCTAAGTCAGTTATACAGTTCCTACTCATTTTTGACGTATATGAAAGGAACCTATGTATTTTGAACATTCATAATAATACAATTTGGAAGTTTCCATTCTCATTTCTTGATATGGTATTAGTTGTTTTTGCTTTTGCACTCTAAGATGGTGTCTTCTTCTTCTATCTTAGCAGATCCTTCCCCCTCTACTGAGGATGCTTCCGGTCCTTACCATGTCCATCATGGATATAGCCAAGGAAATTTATTGATTTCTAAAGTCCCCACTGGCGACAGTTACCATACTTGGCGATGTCCATGTTTATGGCTTTGACAACCAAGAACAAGGTTGGACTTGTGGATGCATGGATCCATCCTACAACCTTTAATTTCCTCTCCGTTATTTCATTCTTGGACCAAATGCAACAATATGGTCATGTTGTCCTCGATCTTGAATTCCCTTTCCAAAGAAATTAGACCAAATGTGATCTATGTGGATTCTGCTATAGAAAGGTGGTTTGATGTTAGAGAACGATTCTCTTAGGGCTCGTATTTTCTAGATACAACAGACTTTTGCTTCTTTCATGCAAAAAGACCTCTCTGTTAGTGCATATTTTACAAACTTCCTCCATCGCTCACAAAATACCCCAAGCCTTCCATCCAACCCACGTTAAACACACCAAGTCCTTGCAAAACAAGAATCGTCCATCTCCCATATATCACCCCCAGCGTTCGATCCAACCTCCATTAAACACACATAGTCCTTACAAAACAAAAATCACAAAACCCAACCAGCATGACTTCCCAGCAATCAAACATCGATAAGCTCATAAGGCAGGCACAAGCATTGACATGGAGTGATCTTCATGTAAAGCTAGAGGTAGGTCCAATAA
Source organism: Carya illinoinensis (assembly GCF_018687715.1). Taxonomy (NCBI): domain Eukaryota; kingdom Viridiplantae; phylum Streptophyta; class Magnoliopsida; order Fagales; family Juglandaceae; genus Carya; species Carya illinoinensis. The sequence continues at coordinate 24,593,495 of NC_056754.1, read as the reverse complement.
ACCATTTCTCTAATTTAACTTTGGTTGGCAAGTTAATATCTTCAAAACCCTTGAATAAGCATACTTTTCATGCAACAATCAAAGCGGTTTGGAGTTTTATCTTGGGTTATATAATTGAAGATATTGACACCAACACATTTCTGTTTACATTTCCAAACCAACAAGACAAAGAAGGGTGTTAGTCAATAGGCCATGGAACTTCGAGGGATTTCATATGGTGCTTAGCATTAACGAAGTGGCCCAAAATTATTCTATCTACTGGGTCCAAATACATGATCTTCCAATGGAAATACTTACAAATCATAATGTAGAAAGAATAGGACAGGTTCTAGGTAATCTTATTGAAGTGCACAAAGCTTCAATATTTGGTGTAGCTTTGAAAAAGATATCTTAGAATGAAAGTGGAAATCAAAAATGAAAAGCCTCTCCTTGAAGGCTTTGATTTGGCAAGGCCATATAGTGAGTGAAAATTCTTATCAGGTATGAAAGGCTCTCAAATTTTTGTTATGCTTGTGGATGTCTAGGACATTTAGCTCAAGCTTGCCCTACGTTCTCTATTCTACTCGAATTGTTTTAGTATGGGCCATAGATGAGAGCTGAAAACACGACTTTTAGAGGAAATGGTCCATATAATGGAACTCAACATGCTAATGAAAACTAGATACCTCAAAGGATCCCATTGCCTCCAGTTCGTATTAGAGAACAAGATGCAGATTACCCAACATAGAACCAACCAGACGCAAGAAGCTAGCTCCACAAAGGCAAGGAAACAATGTTCACGGAGATGGGTCCTTTTTTCACCATTTCTGAAAATCAAAGTAAAGCAATTCATATATTTGTAGGTACCCCATGCATGGAGCATTGGACTGGTATGAGTGAATTTATGGGAAATCAAAGAAGAACTTTAGAAAAATTTACAATGAAGCAAAGGGAAGGTGATGAACAGCGGCCCATTAATAAATCGGTGGCACCATTCAATGCTAATGATATTCGTGGTGCTAACCATATTCTCTACCATTCGAAATCCTACAAGCCTTGAACCCGCCTCTTGTCATTTCCCCAATCAAACTTTTTCCCCTTTGAGAATCACAACAGGATATTTCCAAACAGAAATGCTTTAGACAGGAGCATTCTCTAAATGGAGATAAACGGAGACGAATGAGGTAGTGACACGTAAGTCACACTGTGGGTGCGCCGCGCTGCAGGTAATTTTTTTTCCATTATTTCTGTCCAGCCAGCCCCGCCCCACCCCTCTCTCTCTCTCTCTTACTCAAGCAAGCAATACAAATCCATTAACTACTACCATTAACAGCTACCATTTGAGTTTTTATTCCCATTGTTTCTGTCCAGCCAGCGAGAGAGAGAGTGCCTTTTGAAAGAGAGCACCGGTGGTCATTGTTCACATGTTTTCTCGAAAATCTATCTAATTTCTAATGCGACAGTCCAGGTTTCTTTCAATTTCTTTCTGTATCCAGAGCTCGTTAGCCACCAAATGTACATCCCTTCCAACAAATTTGATTAAAATTAAAGACCATACCGAAACTGAGTTTTGCTCCCATACCCCGAGTAAGGTAAACTATAAATCCATTATATGCTGTTGTAAAAGCAGGCACTACGGAGCCAAACAATACCTCATTAATTTCAGAAGAGAAGAAGTCAAGCAAATGATACCCATTAATCACTATTACTACTGCTGCCACAAGCCGCAGCTTTTGATATTTTGCTTCTCTGGGTTCAAAAGAGACGTAGAGAGAAGGGAGAGTTGCCAAAGAGAGATCCGAGCATGGGTAGGAGTTTGAGTTTAGAAGGAGTTTCAAAGGAGAGCTTTTAATGGATGGGTAGGGGTTTCGGTTCTCCGATGTTTTGCTTCTCTAGGTTCGAAAGAGATGCAGAGAGAAGGGAGAGTTACTTGTTTCCTCGTTGCTTGAAGAGAGAGGTTTCAAGAGTAGGGTGAGGAAGGGGGGGTTTGCAAGTGAGTTCCCATGCGTCGCGACAAGAAATTTTGAAGGTGTAGCCGACATGTGGCTTTCACCTATTGGCTTCCGTTAAATAGGCGTTGCAGGATTATCTGGTGAAAAGTTATTCTCATTTCCAAAGTAAAATTTGACCAAGCCTCTTCAAAGCCTGTCCCCTTCAGCTTCATGACAAAAGACCCAATTAACCTCAGATCACTTTTAGTGAGCCCGTCGGTATATGAAAAAATAATCTCTCAATTCAAAAAAGCCCCTGGCCCACCAAAAAGTCAATGCTCATTTACAAATTTCAAAGAGATGGCCTTCTCAAAGTTTACAATTGTGTATAAGCCAAAATGCTTTCACCCTTTTTCAAAATAAAAATTCTATATGTAGTCATTTTTGTATATTTTTTTGTGCATTCCAGTGATATGATTTATGATTGTGTATTAAAAAAAATTAATCCAGTCAATCATATCAGTGGAGTGCGCAAAGAGTAGGCAAAAAAGACTGTTATGTAGCATTACTCTTTCCAAAATATCCAAGTTATCTAGGAACACCAAGTCCAAAGTAGGCACACTTTATTGTTAAAAGCTTTTGACCCCTCTTCTCCATTATCCAATACACAACTTCCCTCTTCTCCGTTACAACCTCTGACCCTGTATCCCCACGAAGCAATTGTCTAGAAATTTCATCCCCTAAATTGCCCAAAGCTCAATTAAACCCAAAAAAGAAAAATGAATCACTTAGAGGTAGAGGTTCCACCAAAGAAGAGATTTGCTAACCTCCAAGCATGCACCATCTAAGCTTCCAATCGGACAGGAGGAGCACATTGATGTGAATGTCTTGTTGGTAGAGATTGGTAGGGCCAAAGGAAAAATTAGAAAATCCCAAGCAACCAGGAAGAATCCCAAAGTGAAAGCTTCACCCCAAGCTTCTGCCTCTGAGGTTAATCCTTACTTAGGCTTGTACCTCAATTTCCTATGATGAAATGGCTAAGGTGGCAGAGCCAAATTTGCCACCACCACAGAATTGAGAATAATATATTTGAACAGTAGAGGAATTGCTCGACCCTTTGCATTGCGTTATCTATGGGCTCAAATCAGGTAATACCAACATGATATTGTTTTTCTTGAGGAAATTATTTTCGCTGATGTAAAAACAAATGGTGCTATGAATAGGTTTGGCTTTTTGCTTTTTTTTCCATGTTCCTTCCCTGAAAAAATGGCCACCTCTGAGAGGGGGTTGAGGCTTTTGTGTATGTGGCGTCCAAGTCTGGACGTTGAACCTGTGTATATATCTAGTAATGTAATGGCTTTTATGATATACTTTGACCCTGTGCTTATACCATGTTTACTAATTTTTATTTACTATAATGCACGACATAACTAGAAAAAGCATTTGGTCAGTAACATAGCCTCAAATTTTTTAGACCCATCATAGGTCTTGGTGATTTCAACTCAATTCTTCACCAATTAAGAAAGATCGCTAGGAAATCATTTGCATCATCCTCCCATCCTAATGGCATGATATTATGCATGAATCAAAATGGGCTTGCCGACCAAGGATAATTTATCCCAACCCGTATCTTTGACAATGGATTATAAGCGATGGCTTTAGAGCATCCACATTGGTCTATGTATATGCATATGCAAAATCATATTTGCATAATATGAGATTAAATTCATCTATATTGGATTATGCATTTTCAAATATTTGCATAGTTATGAACAGTATCTTTACATGTTTGAATATCTACTATTTACTCTCCAAAACATATTTTATTCATTCTTTTTCTCTCCTCTCACTCTCTTTCTACATATTTTACCTTTATATATTTTATTACATATTTTACTTATTCACTCCCAAAAAAATATTTTACTCAAATATTTTACATATTTGAAGATCAAATCCTATTAAAAAAAAGGCAAAAAAAAAAGAAGATAATATTTTATTATTATTTTGTTTCAAATTTGCATAAGCCAATGTGGAAGTTTTGCTTGTATGACAAATTGCATATCTAAAAGATGTGATTTTATATATGCAAAAATGTGAATGCTCTAAGCACTCAAAGGGGTTTTATGAAAATTATAATTTTATTTACAAGATCTCAGTATTAAGTTTTTTTTTACCGTTTTCTTAAAATTTTCTTTATATATATATATATATGTGGCAGTTTATTTAAAAAATGAACTGAAAAAAAAATAATAAATGAACTGAATATTTAAATGATAATTAGGGTAAAAATCCTATTGACCACTCTGATCTAAGCATGGATTTGGGTTTACTTTAACAATTTTTGAGAGCTAGCGGATTCACCTTTCTTGAAATCATTTTTGTCAGCGTGATCATCCTAGAACTAAAACTATATGCATGGGTATCAATGAAAAGACCAATGCAAGCTCTAGTTTATATATTATTAAAATTAAGGGACATAAATGATGAGAAAAACTATATGGGTGTCGTACACATTAGAGCTGGATGTCCAAATTTCATATAGAAAGTCCAAAACAACCCTTAGTGGCAGTGAGTTAGGTTCTTGGAAATCAAGTGTTCCTAATGAGAGTAGAATTTCGTGACTTTCACTACTTTATTAGAAAATAATCATCAGTTTGGTGATGTGGATGTTATTTGCCTTTCAGAGACATATAAAGATAACTCTAGCTATGATGAGGACGCTTAGAGCAAGCTCTTTCAGGTATGCAGGTTGAAACCAAAATGAAGAGAGCAAGCTCTAATTTGAGGTATGGTTGATATATTGCCTAATGGCGCATTTACCATTACGTACAACAGTTGATCACAATTTACATTAATCATTTTGCATCAACCAAATGCCATGTCAAGTCTAAAATTTCCGCTATGACAAGCTCGGACTGACATTTCCCTTCAGGCAACGACGTTCGCCGAGAACTTAGTGGTTTGCTTTCTTCAGCTGACCTCAAAGCCTCAATTGGGACCCCAACAGCTCAAGTACATGACTGTCCTCAAAGACTCTTCTGACTTCTTCATTTTCTCCTGATCTCTTACTTTGCTCGAAACCACTGCAGAAGTTGAAGAGGAGAGGTTCTTTGCCTGAGATAACGACCGGAGATGGTTCTTTGTATTTTGCTGCGCAGATCTTATAATATAATTCCATCTGCAGATGCCCATCTGGTCTTTCATGGCCTCCACGACTCCCACGCTGGCTGCTACAATAGCTCTGCTTGCTGAACTCATCTTCTTCGTGCAAGTCTTCGCAGTCAGACTGGTTTGCTCTTGAAATTAGAGAAAAAGGAATTGCAAACTTTGTGTAGAGAATACAACTGATCCGAGAAGGATATGTGCTTGATATAGAATATTGTATGGATGGGCACTTTTATATATAGGGTATTGGGGAGAGGGGGATGGAAAGCTGGATACTTGGAAAGGAGCTGAAGTTTTGGAAAAAAGTAAAACCAACACCAGTAATTTGCTGGTGGTTTTGGGGTCTGGGTGCGGATCAGCCAATGGTTTTGTTTTCTTACCGTCCCGGATGCGACAAATCCTCAATTTCTGTCTATTTTGCAGATAAAATAATGCTCTCCGTCCACTCAATTTGGTAGCCCGCACGCTGTTTCCAACCTATTACGTCCCAATCCAATTCATGCCGAGAGGTTTGGATAGGAATAAAGAACAGCCACTTTGGTTTTATTCAAGGTTGAAGCCAATTACATATTTGAAGATCAGTCCTCGTTCATTACCGATTGGTGACCGTTGAGCTGAATATACATTTAAATTATAATGGTGATGATTAAAGGTCAAAGGTGGAATTGAGAGCATTGTAGTTGCAACACTGAGCCTGCCTTTTAGAGCATTAAAAGTGGCGATCAAAATTCAGCTTGAAAGTTTATTTTACTATATTTAGTTAGTCACTTTTTAACATTACTAAATAACAAATTTTTTAAATATATCATTATTTTATAAAAATATTAATTATCTAGTCCATTTCTATTATATATATGATCCTCCAAACTTTAAAATTTTAACAAAAAATATCTCAATGCAGAGTCAACCTAAAAATTGGAAGACAATAGAGAAAAATAAAAACAAAAAAACTTGCTAGGTTTAGTTTCACGATTAAGAAAAATTAAAAAATGTTCATTAATTATTAAAATGTTAAAAAGAAATCTTGCAATCAGAGTAATTTACTGTGGCAATGAACATCAAGTAGCAGAAATTTACGAAAAAAGGACATGAATCCTTGAAAAAAGAACCGAAAAAGTTTTAGGAGGATGTAGCAACAATGGTTGATATTTTGTTTCTTCAAGTGTGGTGCGATATAAAGATAGAAGTGAGAAGATTATTTTATGGTCAAAATATTATTTGGCCAATAGTTTTGACTAGTTATATTTAGCCAATAAAAATGAGATGGCTAAAATTAAAGTAGAATGACATTTTTAAGCCTACAATTTAGCTATAATTTGGTCAAAAATTGGCTTTGGCTAGATCACTATCAATTTTCGAGCCTTGTTCACTTTTACAAAACTTTCATCTCATTCCATTTTAATCATTATAATTTTTTCAAATCTACATATAAAATAAAATAAATAATTTAACTTTTTTACTTTTCCAAATTATAATATAAAAATAATATATTTTAATAATATTTTATTTAATTTATTTCAATTTATCTCATCTTTTGAAAAAAAGCGAGGCCGAATAACTCGGCTTAGTTTGCCGTGGACAATACAGAATAACTCACAACCAAGTCAGCCAAGAATCAGGCCCAATGGAAACAGCTACAATTTCACATAAGGAAACCAACCAGCCAGTCAAGGACCTAGAATGGAAACTACACACCCAACGACTACGAGCAGTACAAGAATGGAAATTACACACCAACGACTACAAGCACAACAATGGAAACTACACGGTCAAGAAGTGAATCCTCCTAGTATATTTTTCAAGAGTAATATTATATACAGTCGTGAAATTACAAACGCTGTGTAATCGCTTTAAAAAAGAGTGAGATCCACGATTAAAAAATTAGTTTTTTTTTTCATGTGGATTCATATTAATTTATTTATTTCAAAACGACTGCACACTGCTTGCACAATCACGACTACAAATATCATTTTTCATTTTTTAAACTGTAATGTTACTCTATAATCTGTATAGTACATTCCTCAGTACTTATATAGACAATACAAGGCTCTTGTAGTGTGTGGGACATTTTCACAACCAACTGCTTTGCAATTATCTTTATGGCCCAGTTTTTAAATGATAATACTAAATGCAGTTGCATGTCTACTTTTTCTAGAAAGAAGATTGTGCAATCGCCATCCTTGGAACTTTTTGTAATCATTTTACCATTACGCTTACCATAATTACTTCAAAACCACCTTAAAAATCATTGATCCTAGCCAACATTTGAACCACACACACACACACACACACACACATATATATATATTTACATATTCATGGCGCTATAAACTCTTGATTCCACCATTGATCGATCTTTAACCTCTCTCATTTTCTTCTCAAATTTCATAAATATTGTTACTAGTAAGATTGCATCCATAACTCCTTACCTTCCTCCTCACAAGGCAAAAGAACGAAGTCAAAATGGCTCATGTCTCTTAGTAGGGGCATAATTAATGTTCGTTGGTGCTATCCAAACTGTTAAGCTTAAATCCTTCAATCTTATCAGATCACAATATTTTGTTAAATCTTTCCATCCCTAAAACCTATCATTCTTGTGAAAAGAGATCTCTACAAATTTCTGTCCAAACTTAAAAGTATTAGAGCTATGCTGAGTTAGCTAAGTCAGTTATACATTTTCTGCTCATTTCTGGGGTATATGAATGGAACATATGTATTTTAAACATTCATAATAATACAATCTGGAAGTTTCCATTCTCATTTCTTGATATGGTATTAGTTGTTTCTGCTTTTGCATGCGCTCTAAGATGGTGTCTTCTTCTTCTCTCTCAGCAGATCCTTCTCCCTCTACTAAAGATGCTTCCAGTCCTTACTATCTCTATCATGGAGGTAGCCCATGAACTTTACTAATTACTCAAGTCCTCGTTGGTGACAGTTGCCATACTTGGTGATAGTCCATGTTTATGGCTTTGACAGCCAAGAACAAGGTTGGATTTGTGGATGGATCCATCCTATAACCTTTAATTTCTTCTCCGTTATTTCATTCTTGGACCAAATGTAACAATATGGTGTTGTCCTGGATATTAATTCTCTTTCCAAAAAAATTGCATCAAGTGTGATCTATGTGGATTCAGGTATGGAAATGTGGTCTGATATCAAAGAATAATTCTCTTAGGGCTCTTATTTTCTAGCTACAATAGACTTTTGCTTCTCTCACAAACCTCTCTTTCAGTGCATATTGTACACAAATGAAACGACTCTCGGATGAGTTCAGCCAATACCTAACTGTTCATGTGAAGAATTACGTTCTTTGGTTGACATGCAATAGCAAGAATACGTAATACGCTATCTCATGGCGCTAAATGATTGTTATTCACACATTCGAGATCATATTCTTCTTCTTGATACTCTTCCTCCAATTAACAAGGTGTTTCCCCTTGTTCTTCAAGAAGAAAGACAGTGTAACATAGGATTTGTTTTGGTCCTTGGCATTGAATCTTCTGCTTTGTCTTCAAAATCATTTGGAAAATCTTATTATGAAAATAAGAGTTATGCTAAAAAAGAAAGATTGATGACAATAGCCTAATTGTTCATAATATTTCTAATTTAAATAAAACATTATCACAATTATGTAGTGTTAAAGAAGATGACAATTGGAAAGGAAATGGGTTGAATCTTATTCACTGAAATTTATACATCCAGTTAGAAGATATGTTTGTAATTCATATAAGTGTGTGAGGGTATAAGTGTCAAGTGTATGTAGGGTGTGTATATATATATATTTGTACATCAATTAAATGAGAGTGAAGTATTTTTCCTACATAAACGTCTACATGGTATCATAGCTGTTGGTGGTTTTCTGAGCTTTCTGATCAGTTTGTGGTGGTTGTTGGAAGCATTTTCAACGACTTGTAGCTCTTTGAAGTGTTTTCCGGCCACTTTCTAGTATCTTCTCTAGTATTGGGCACTAGGGGTAGAGTCGTCGGCCTTTTTTGTGGTTACCGGCATAGTCATCGCCGCCGGGAAGGCCTCCGTTGCCAGCCAAAAGTTGAAGTTTCGGGCTATTTGGTTGCACGTACAAGCTGTCTAATCTTGAGTTTTGAAAGCCAAAACCTGGATTAAGAGTGTATTCCTACATGAAATAACACCTGTTTGGTAACACATATAAGGTAAACCCAACTTACCTTATACTTGGTTAGGAATAACCTATTCCTATTTCAGATTAGTTTTTGAAGCCAATATCGCCGAAACCCGATACAGGTCGAAATTCAACCTAGACAGGCCAATTTAGGCTGAAACATACCTAAAACAAACCCAAAATAGGCCGAAACAGGCCCGATTTCGGCTCATATAGATTGGAATTTTGTTCTTAAGAGTTATTTTTCGGGTACTTGGGCTATGTTTCTACATTTTCAGGTTGTGTTTCTTGGATTTTTCCAATTGAATTGTGATTTTTCTAAGATATTGTTTGGAGTTTCAATCTTCAAGTTCAATTGTGATATTTGTTTTCTACATCCATTTGCCAACAAATAATTAGTATATCAATGGATAAGTATGATAAGCTTTTGGGTTGCACACGGGTTTCAATGTCCACACGTCTTGCCTCAACCACTCAAGATCCGTGGATCATTCAGGAGCTAATGAACATCTGATTGGTCGGTCCTCTATCTTATCTAAGTTAGATACCATGACATCTCCAAAAAGTGTTACTCCCGCTAATGGTTCTCTTACTAAAGTTACAGGCATTAGATCAACTAAGCTCACTGACTCTATATCCTTGTCATATGTTCTATATGCTTCTAGTTGTCTCTTTAGTTTGTTGTCCATAAGTAAAATTACTTAAAGTCTTTAATGTTCAGTGACCTTTTATCTCTCTTCATGTGTTTTTCAGGATCTCAAGATACGAAACAAGATTGGTACGGGGTATGAAGCTGGTGGCTTGTATTATCTTGATATTAAACAGTCAGTCACTCAATCCCTTACATCCTTCTCATCATCTGTTTATGAATGGAATTGTTGTCTTAGTCACCCCTCTCTTTCCCTTTTGAAGTGTCAAGTCAAGAATCTACGAAATGTGTGTCACGTTCCTTGTGAAGCATGTCATATTAGCAAACATCTTGAGTCATTTTGAATCTGTTCACTCTAATATATGGGGACTAATCAACATCGAATTAAACATATTTCAATATTTTGTCACATTTATTGATGACTACTCTCGTGTGACATCGGTATTTATGATGAAGGCAAGATCTGAACTTCTTTCTGTATTCAAAGTGTTTTGGAAATATATTAAAACACAATTTAATAAAAGGGATCAGGTTTTGCATTCTGATAATGCTAGAGAGTATCTATCTAGTGCTTTTGCTACTTACTTAAGTAGCGAATGAATTGTTCATCAAACTTTGTGTTCTTATACACCCCAAAGGAATGGGATGGCCAAACTAAAAAATCGTCATTTTTTAGATGTAACTCGAGCACTTTTATTACATATACATGTTCTTAAATAATTTTGGAGTGATGATGTTCTTACTGCTTGTTACCTTATTAATTGTATGCCTTAGTAAGTTCTCGATGGTTTCTCTTCTTTCTCCATCTTGTTTCCTTCATCTTCACCATTTATCCTTCAAAAATCTTTGGGTGTGTTTGTTATATTCATAACCTTAGCCCGAGTTTTGATAAGCTGGATCTTTGTTCTACCAAGTATTTTTTGTTGATTATTCTTGGACTCAAAATGGATATTGTTGTTATAGTCCTACTCTTAGACGCTTCTTCATTAGTGCTGATGCTGCCTTCTTTGAGTCCATACCCTATTTCTTTGACATAGCTTTGATTGTTGAGTGTGAACCTCTACCATCACCTACTCTTACACTTTCTCTTCCTGTCATCGGTCCTCCACCTCCACCCCTTCCCCTCGTTCCTTTATAGGTTTACTTGTGTCGTTCACGGCTGCTAGCTTCCATGCCTTCACCAACCATGTCTCCATTTTCGGATCTTGCATTACCTAGTACTTCAGACTCTCCACCTATTACTCTCTGCAAAGGTACTTGATCTTATGTTACTCGACATCCAATTAGTCCATTTGTCTCATATCATGCCCTATTTCCTCCATTCTCATGCTTTACCTCTCAACTTTCAAAAATTTCTATTCCTAAGACAGTTTAAGATGCTTTATTTGATCTGGAATACAGACAGTTATGAAAAATTAAATGGATGCCCTTCATCATAATGAAACATGGGAACTTGTTCCACTACCACTCGGTAAGCAGCCTATTGGTTGTAAATAGGTATATATAATCAAATTTCATCGTGATGGTTTTGGAGAACGTCTGAAAGCCCGCTTGGTTGCTAAGGGTTACAGTCAAACACATGGCATTGATTATAAGAAGACTTTCTCCCCAATCGCCAAAATCTCCTTTGTTCGAATGTTGATCTCTCTTGCTACTAATTTAGACTGACCTTTATTTCAGTTGGATGTTAAGAATACATTTCTACATGGAGACTTGCATGAAGAAGTTTATATAGAGCAATCACCCGGGTTCGTTGCTCAGGGGGAGTATTGAGGTACTGTATGTAAGTTAAAAAAAAAACATTATATGGTTTAAAACAATCTTCTCGGGCATAGTTTAGGAAGTTTTCTAATGTTGTAGTGGCATTTGGTCTTCATAGATGCCAAATAGATCATTCAATATTTCACCTAAATAGTGATGTAGGTCACATTTTGTTGTTTGTATATGTGGATGACATTGTAATTATTGGGAGTGAATCTATTGGAATTGCTAAGCTGAAATAGTATTTACATGATCAGTTTTAGACAAAAGACTTGGGCAAGTTTAGATATTTCTTTGGAATTGAAGTTAGTAGATATAAGGAGAGTATTGACCTATCTCAGAGGAAATATTTACTTGATCTCCTTGAAAAACTTGCATGTTGGGTGCATGACCTATTGACACCCCTATAGACCCTAATCATAAATTCTTGAAAGAGGAAGGAGAGTTGTTTGGAGATCCAAGTAGGTATCAAAGATTTGTTGAAAAATTGAATAATCTTACTATCACTAGACCAGATATCTCACATGCAGTGAGTATACTGAGTCAATTTTTACAAATGCCTAGGGTCTCACATTGGGATGTCGTAATTCATATTCTTCACTATCTTAAGCAAACACCTGGTCTTGGATTACTGTATTGACCAAATGGACATTTTAGGGTTAAAGTCTTTTCAAATGCTGATTGGGTAGGATCACCTTAAGATAGAAAATCTACTACTAGATATTATACTTTAGTAGGAGGTAACATGGAAGAGTAAGAAACAAGTAGTAGTAGTTCGATCTAGTGCAAAAGCTGAATACAGGGCAATGACTCACACTACTAGTGAGCTGACATGGTTGCAACACTTCCTTCAAGAGATTGGGTTTCCAACTCTTACCCCTCTCGAGTTATTTTGTGATAATAAAGCCATAGTGCATATTGTCTCTAACCCTGTGTTCTATGAGAGGATAAAATATATAGAAATTGATTGTTATTTCATTCAAGATAAGATACTAAGTGGTGATATTGCTATATCTTTTGTGAAGTCTGCTAATCAACTTGCAGATGTGTTTACTAAGTCTTTGTGTTGAAGTTGGTTAAAACTTATTTGTTTCAAGCTGGTTTTATATGATATATATGCCGCAGCTTGAGGGGGAGTGTTAGAGGATATGTTTGTAATTAGAATAAGTGTGTGAGGGTATAAGTGTCAAGTGTATGTAGTGTGTATATATATATATGTTTGTACATCAATTAAATGAGATTGAAGTATTTTTCCTACATAAATGTCTACACATCCATACATTCATCACAACAAGAATTCATTCAAGGAAATCTCCATACCTCCTAGGAAAGTTCCAGAGATTACAATTCAGAATAATTCCCTCCTTCTTTCCTCTCCTATTTATATGAACATACAAAATAATAACAAACCTCTAACAAACTCCACTACTAACACTGCCATGCATGCTACAAGACACGTGGGATAGACTAACAATTACCAGGAAGGATAAAATGCAAGGCTTCAATAAAAGTAAAACTCCACAGCATAGTGTCGAACGATAGTGTCTGGATTAATTGCATCCCAAATCAAAATGGCAACGCAAGAACCCTTCATGTTTTCTTCTAATGACTAGATAAATATTGATATTGGTGCCATAGATCACATGGTACATTCAGTATCTTTGTTCTAAGAATGATCGAATGACTTTTGTACCCTTAGTGCTCTGCTAGGTTAGAACTTTGACAGAAGCTTTCGTCTCTTCATGGCCGCTGCCATGATCAAGCTGGGCTCACAAGCGACGGTTGGGCACCAAAGGACAACTGCAGGCCTGGTAGCACGATCCCCCCCAGCCTCTCCCTTAGGTTTTCGTACCATCGAGACCTTTTAAAACTATAGATAGGGAAGTTTGTATCATTTTCTCAAAGGAAGAAATAAAGAGATTTGCTAAACCATTCAAGTTCTCAATGGTGATGAAATTTATGAGGCAATGACCTTTCTTAGACGCCATTCATTCGTTCATTAGAAGCCATTGGGGCTTGGGGTCTCAACTTATGGTATTTGCTATGTGCAGGCCTAGGAATGTATACATCAGATTGTCCAACGAAGCTAATTTTCTAAAGGCTTTGTCTAGGAAATTCATAGACATTAACGGGGTAAATTACAGAGCTTTCCATTGGCACCAAGATTTTAATGAAGAACAAGAGCCGTCGTTAGTTCCAGTATGGGTGGGACTTTTGAGTCTACTACCAAATTTCTACCATGAATCCTTTTTGAAGAACATAACTGCCCCTATAAGAAGATTCCTACATCAAGACAACACCACAAAATGTGCCACCCGAATTGATGGGGCTTGGGTGTGTGTGTGAATGGACGCGGCTAAGGATCCTCTATATGGGATTTGGATTGGAATCCCTCAAAAGCCAACCAGTATGTATGTGGAAATCGTTTATGAGACCCTTCCAGCTTACTGTGGAAAGTGCAAGGTCCAAGGCCATAATGACAGAAGTTGCCACTGGTGGGAGGGAGGAAAAAAGGAGGGGGAAGGGAAAAGAAAGGAAGGGGAGATTTAAAACAATGGCAATAGAAAGACAAAATGAAGGGCTTAAAATTACAAACAGAGAAGGAAATAATAGAGAAGGGTAGAGTAATACATGAACAGAGGATATTGGTATTGGGAATGTAGAGGCACGGGCTCTGCAAGTTGAGGGGGGTGAGGAACCGCCGTTGAGAGTGGAGAAACAAAGGAGGAAGAGGTTGAGATTGAGGAAGTAATGGGGGAGGAAGGTGAATGGGTTTAGTGGAATGAAAATAACAAGGTCGATCAATGGTCTTCAGAGGAGGTTACAGTTGTGCAGGACACATGCCAAATAGGGGGAGAGCTAACTAGTGGTCTTTTAAATATGTGAGAGTCAATAGAACAATTACTTGCTTTGGAAGCAGTTGAAAATGTTGTGCGTCCATAGATGGAGGAGATTTCTTCCCTTTGATTCCATATGGCCAGCTCTTCCTTGGTAACCAGTAGGTCCAACTCTATTTCCTCGGAGAATTGTTGTTGTAACTGGTGTTCAAGACTCTCAATCATCCTCTCCAAGCTTTCTATGTGATTCTCTATCCTTTTGAACACATTAGTGTTCCATTTGTTTAGCGCCTCTTTTAATTTTTTTAATTTCATCGCAGTCGATTTAGTCCCAACTCCTCCAATGGTTGCTACCAAGTCTCTTGAACTAGCTTGTTGAAGCCTTCATGTGAAACCCACATGATTTGGAATTTGAATGGGGCTAGACCATATCTAGACATGGGCACTATGTCTCTGCGATGCAAAGTGCGAATGGAAGGGAAAGTGGTGTCGGTAGAGTCTTTCTAGTAGTCGATAAAGGTTGCAATCTCCTAGGTTGGAATTAGACTAAAAGCTGGTAACAAAATGCAATCAAATGATGAAAAGATCTTGGAGGCACTATCGATCCCATGTAAAGCCCCAAAATAGAAAAGAGCAATTTTGGTGAAATGGAGGAGACCAAGGCAGGGGTGGTGCAAATTAAATATGGATGAATGTTGCTTGGGGAACCCAGGTCACATGGGGGCTGGAGATGTTATTAAGGATGATCAAGGGAAACTAAAGCTAGCCTTCTTAGTAGGCTTGGGGCACGACACTAACAACCAAGCAGAATTGATGGCTCTGATGCATGGACTGAGAATTTGTAAAGAAATTAGTCTAGTGTAGGTGGAGGTGGAACTAGATGCTTGTTAGTGGAGCACTAGATGGAGAAAAACCATTGCGGAATCTGGTACCTGGAGGACTTTTGGAAGGAGATACAAGGTACAATTTCAAGTATGTAGGTGGTGGTAAGACGTGTTCAGAGAGTGCAATGCAATTGCATATTTCCTTGCCTGTTTGCAGACTAGTTCCCAAAAAGTGGATGTAGCTTGGTGACTTACCCCATGTACTAAAAGGCATCCTCAAAATAGATAGAATAGGCCTTCCTTCTATGAGATGTTAAGTCCCTTTGTTTTGGTTTTTTACCTTTTGGCAGAACCTGTAAATCGGCTGGATTGATTTCTTTGGTATACGGGTTCCCTCCCCTATTTTGAGGGCTTAGTACAACATCACCCTTGAAGCATTTACCAAAAAAAAGAAAAAAAATTAGTATCTTTGTTCACTTCTGCTGATTCTCTACTTCACACAAGATTTGTGAAGCTAGCTAATGGAGAGCTTTTGCACCAGTCAAACACATTTGTCAAATTTTTATTCTTGAGTTTGAATAAAAATTGAAGTTAAATCTTGATCCAAGAGATCACCATGCCAGTGATGGTACACTGCTTTTGGGTGGAAAAATCAATAAATATGGTTATGTTAGACTTGTTTCAAATAACCAATGCGTTTAATTAATCAGTTCATGATTATCTTGTTAGAAAAATGATCATGATCATGATTAGCTTAAAAAATTCCAGCAAGAAACATCAAAGAGTACGAAACATCTTCATGAAAAAGGTTCATATGCTTCTCATGAGTGAGCCACTTAATCCCTATGTCCACGACAGCTCTTAATTAAATTCTAGAACTCCAGCATTCTTAAAAGTCACTAACACATGATTACAATCAAAACAAGGATGGTGGTGAGTATTATCTCAAAATTGTCCCAAGAAAATCTTAAACTTTTTCAATATGTTGGTGAATGAAGCTAGATCTTCGACGTATGGTCAAAATCTTTTGCTCAATACTCACTTTCTATTTGGAAACCTTTTTAACTCATCTCATCTCATCATTATAACTTTTCTAAATTTTCATATAAAATATAATAAATAATTCAACCTTTTCAAATCTCAATTCAAAATTTTCAAATTCTAAAATAATAATAACAATATTTTATTTAACTCATCTAAAACTATCTCATTTCATCTCTGAATCCAAACCACACCTAAGTCCGCCTTTATTCTCTTGAATTGCTAGTAGCAAAATCTCTTGGTTAGTAATGTTGGTTTCTCATTACTTTCTTGCCATTATCTTTTTTGACCTTATTCTTGTAAAGTATTAATTCTTCGGCAAACAACTGGTAAAACCGACTTCATGGCCTTTATACATTTCTTTTGAGTTATGATCGTTACCAACGTTCTTTAAGAGTCCATTAACGATTTTTCATTTCAACTTTTTTATCTTAAATTTTTTCTTACCGGCTCTTTGTTAAAGATCCAATAATTTCTGTGGGTCAGTCTATTTTTACTTTTAAGTTTGTAATGAATGTTTTTGCCGTTTCTTGGTATTAACGTCTACCTTCCTTTCGAAATTGGATGGAGGTTGGTGTCCATCTAGAGAAAATATTTTCCTTGTTTGTTCATTGATTTCATACATGTATATAAGCTTCAGTAAAATAAATCATACATGGAAAGAAAAAAGATTTGCTATACAAAGAATATGTAACGGCTAATTAGCTAAAATCATGGGATTGCTAGAATTGGGAATGTTGCGGGGATGAGGGAATTTGATTTGGTAATACTCCCCCTCAAGTTGGTGCATGAAGATCCGTAATACCTAACTTGCGAGAAAGATGATGAAAAAGATCACTACCCAAAGCTTTGGTGAAGATGTTGGTGAGTTGCTCGAAAGAGGGTAAGTGAGTGGTGGTGAGAAGACTAGAGCGGAGCTTGTCATGAACAATATGGCAATCGATCTCGATATGTTTGGTGTGTTTATGGAAGACAAGGTTGTGAGCAATGTAGAGAGCAGATTGGTTGTCGCAGTAGAGAGTCATGGGACCTTTGTGTGAGATGCCAAGATTACGAAGAAGTTGTTGCAACCATACTAGTTCACAGGTGGTGACAGCCATGGCACGGTATTCGGCTTCGGTAAAGGAATGGGCAACTGTAGTCTGTTTCTTTGTGCGCCAGGAAATAGGACTAGAGCCAAGAGTGATAAAAAAACCAGTGGTAGAGCGTCAGGTGGTGGGGCAACTAGCCCAATCAGAATCTGTGTAGGCGGGAACATGAAGATGAGAAAAAAATGTCTTCACCTGGAGTGCCTTTAATGTAGTGGAGAACACGAGTAGCAATTGTCATGTGAGAAATTCTGGGAGCATGCATGAACTGGCTGAGGATGTTGATGGCAAAGATTATATTAGGACGAGTGATGGTGAGATAAATGAGTCGTCCAACTAACCGTCGGTAGGGTGCAGATCAGGAAGTAAATCCCCATCAGTGTCATTGAGCTTCAAGTTTTGTTCCATGGGAAAGGGAGTAGGGCGAGAACCAAGCTGACCACTATCGAAAAGACTATCTAGGGCATATTTTCATTGATTAAGAAAAATGCCGAATGGTGATCGAGCGACTTCAAGACCAAGGAAATATTTGAGAGGTCCAAGGTCTTTGGTTTTAGAGTGAGTGGAAATAATAGTCTTGAAGAAAGTGACTTGAGAGATATCATTACCAACAACCAAGATGTCATTGACATATACCAAGATAATGGTGAGACTAGTAGTAGTAAGCAATGTAAATAGAGAGTGATTGGCCTGAGATTGAACAAAACCTGCATTAAGAAGAATAGATGTTAGTTTAATAAACCAATTCCAAGACTCTTGCTTAAGGTCATAGAGGGATTTTCAGAGGCGATAGACACAAGTCTCCCCCTTAATATAGTAGCCTGGCGGAGGTTGCATGCAAACTTCCTCATCAAGTTCACCATGCAAAAAGGAATTGTGAACGTCCATTTGGTGAATGATCCAATTCTTGGTGGCAGCAATAGCTAGAATGCAGTAGACTGTGGTCATTTTGGCAACTGGAGCAAAGGTTTCATGATAGTCTATACCTTCCACCTGAGTGTAGCCTTTGGCTACAAGTCAGGCTTTGTAGTGCTCAATGGTACCGTCAGCGTGGAGTTTGGTCTTGAAAGGTTCAAGTGTGCAAGTGGAGTTTTCCTCAAGGACAGGAAGTTCGAAGGCTATAGCTTCACGCCAATGAGAGTGGTGATTGGTTTCAAAAAGTAACAAGTAGGCTCAACAGAAGCAATAAGAGTAGTAAGAATGAATGATGAGCATGTGAAAATGAGAGTATGAAAGGAAAGCATATAAGGTATGAGAAGTACCTGAGGACTGTGCAGCGATTGAAGATGCAGTGGACTCCGAGGAAATGGTAGGATAGACATAATCAAGAAGATAAGCAGGATGGGTGATAGTACGGCGAGGGTGAGTGGGAATAGAGAAGGTAGGATTGGAAGGGGGAAGAGGAGACTTGGGGTTTGGGTCTGTAGTTGTAGTCAGTGTAGGAGTAGATTAGTGAATAGGTTTAGGAATAGGTAAAGATGAAATTTGGGATGGGAAGGAACAGAGTGCTGAAAAGGAAATTGATCTTCATGAAAAGTGACATCACGTGAGTAAACAATGGAGTTAGTGTCAAGGTTTTATTATTTGTAAGCTTCAGTTGCTAGGATAACCAATAAAGATACAGAGAGATGCTCGGTGAGAAAATTTGTCGCAATGAGCAATAAGGGTTTGAGCATAACAGAGACAACCAAAGACATGTAGATGAGAGTATGTGGGTGTAGTATTGAGAAGGAGTTGAAAAGGAGTTTTATTTTGAAGGGACTGACTAGGTGTCCTATTGATGAGATAAGCACCGGTAAGAACACATTCGCCCCAAAATTTAAGGGGTAAATGAGCTTAAAAACGGAGACTCCGAGAAACATTCAAGAGGTGCTTGTATTTACATTTTGCAACACTGTTTTGTTGAGGAGTTTCAACATAGGTACATTCATTAAGGATGCCATAATCATGAAAGTAGGTTTGAAGACTTTTGGAAAGTAATTCTTGACTATTATTGGTACGAATAATTTTAACCATGGAGTTGTATTGATTTTTTAAAAGAGCAAAGAAATGCATTGAATAACTAAAAGTTTTCGATTTAAAATGCATTAAATAAATCCAAGTAGTGTGAGAAAAATCATCAACAATAGTAAAAAAATAATGAGCACCACCAATAGAGGCAGTAAGATAACCACCCAAAATATCACAATGCAATCGATGAAAAGGAATTAAACTTTTATTCGCATGAATTGGAAAGGGTAAACGGTTGTCCTTAGAACAAGCACAAGTATCACAATAAGAAATAGTACATGGACTATAAAAAATAGAAGGAATAGTAAAGTTTGAAGGGTGACATAGACGGCAATGCCATAGGGCCTTATTATCAATTTTATGAACTGAGAAAGCAATACATTTTTGGGGCCAAAAAATGTAGAGTCCATTGCAAACTTCACACGTTCCAATTAGCCTTTTCAACTGATAGTCCTAAAAAAAACAATGAGAAGATGAGAAGATAGTGACACAAGATAAGTGAGTAGTGAGTTAAGGGATAGAAACGAGATTAAAGCAAAAATTAGGGATGTAAAAGAAATTATAAAGGTTGAGATTTTTAGAGAGAAAAACAGAGCCAATCCTTTCAGCAGAAATGGTCTCTCTCATGGGTAATCGAATGGACCGAGCCATGGGTGGCGATTGGAGTGTCGAGAAGAGAGATCAGCAGTGGCTCATGTGGTTGGTCGCACCACTGTCGATGATCCAATCTTGCTGTGGGTTAAAAACAGAGGGTGGCGAGATGGAGTTACCCACAAACTATTTAGCGGAGGGAGGTTGAAGAAGAGCCATGAGCTACTGGTAATTTTTTGGTGAGAGGCCTGAGACCAGACTCGAGCTAGCACTTGCAAGATTGGCAGTAGCATGCGGCTTCCCAAGAAGAGAAGGGATACTATTGTTGTGAGGTTCTTAGCCAGGAGGTTAGCCGATGATACACCAGCAACGGTGACGAAGGTTGCCATCTTTGCCACACTCGGTGCATTTGAGAAGGGGTTTATCTGGATGAGAGGCTCAAGCAGCTAGAGCTAGATTTTCGGATGGCTGATGGGTAACATGGAGGAGGGGCTGTTTTTCTTCATGGAAAAGGATGGAAAAACTTTGTTGAGGGTAGGAAGGGATTGGTGGCAAGGATTTGGGTGTGGAGAGTAGCGAACGAGTCGTTGAGGCCTAGTAGAAACTGGAACACATGCTCATCCTCAACCCTCTTTTCTAAGGTGTTTGAATCTGTGGGGGGTTGAAAGGGTTGCCGAGTTCATCCCATAATTGCTTGAAGCTATTATAGTAGTTTGGGATGGAAAGTTGGTTTTGGTGAAGATTAGAGATTTCTCGTTTGAGATGAAAGAGAAGGTCGTTGTGTCTAAGACAAAAACGAGACTCAAGGTCGAGCTAGACATCACGAGGATCATCATGGTAGTCTAGAGAGTTGGCAAGGGAAGGATTTATGGTGTTGAGGATCCAAGTGAGGACCATGTCTTTGGTCCTACTCCATTGAGCATATTTGGTGGAGGTGGTAGCTGGTGGTTTGAGAGTGTCATCAACAAAAAAAAGTTTGTTTTTAGCATTGAGGTAACGGTGGAGCACGTTGCCATTTGGAGAAATTGTCACCAGTGATATGACCGGAAATAAGAACGAGGATGGGAGGGTCAGAGGGATGAAGGAGATATGAGGAAGGAGAAGAAGAGGAATCATCATAAGAGAAAGCCATGGAAGGTATGCAATGGTACGTCAGGGTCAATATTTGGCTATGATACCATGTTAAGAGATAAAATGTTGAAAATATTTTCCTTGTTTATTTATTGATTTTATACACGTATATAAGCTTGAGTAAAATAAATCATAAATGGAAAGAAAAAAAATTTGCTGTACAAAGAATATGTAACAGCTAATTAGCTAAAATCATGAGATTGCAGGAATTGGAAATGTTGCGGGAATGAGGGAATTTGATTTGGTAATAATATTTGGGGAAGTACTTAGACATACTTTCTAAGATTATTTTTAGATAAAAGAGATCTTGTGTTCATTGAGTGAAATTTTGAACTCAAGTACTGGTGCAGAGTTGGTTCGAGTTATATGATGATTAATTGGGTTGTTGTATCTTAGAGGAGTCAAGTCAAGAAGAATTATGTTATACCGATTAATCTAAGATTTTATACATTGTAGATAGCTTGAATCAATTTAAAGAAAACGAGATTTTCGTATGTCAGTCTAAACTATCTTCATTTTAATTTTAAATTAACTGTAATCTCTTATGTTATTTTGTATTTCACCAACAACTTTAATATATAGTGTAGGTTTATTTTCACCGCCTCGGGCAAAGACTTGAGAAGTAGTAAATAATTCATGTAGGTGGATGTTAGCTCGCTCGCCTGTCTTGCGGGGGTCTAGTGAAATCTAATTCACACATTATTTATTTATTTATTTTTATTTCAATCTATCAATCGCAAGAGGTTATCGATCGCGAACTTCAGATAAAACTTGAAGGAACATAACTGTTTTTATAGTCTGGATTGATCTAAAATCTCACCAACATTAATGAAAATAGTGTAAAGCCATTTTTTGTTCTAATTTCAAATTACCACTCAAACAAAGTTAAACACAACTTAATTGAGTTAAATTCTGTCATAAGAATATGCCAATGTACAGCCGCTTTTACATTAACAAATATAATCTCGCATCAACTAAATACTCCATTCTCAGTCAACAATTTCCCCCCATGAGACATGAGTCATGACCAACACGGCTCGACATTCTCACGGTCGTGCCATGTACAAAGTATACCATTTGTATGCTTTAGGCCGATTTCCTTCCCGCAATGAGGTTCTCCAAGAACTCATCAAAGCCTCAATTGGGACCCCAACAGCTCAAGTACATGACTGTCCTCAAAGACTCTTCCGATTTCTTCATTTTCTCCTGATCTCTTACTTTGCTTGAAACCATTGCAGAAGTTGAAGAGGAGAGGTTCTTTGCCTGAGATAAGGAGCGGAGATGGTTCTTTGTACTTTGCTGAGCAGATCTTATAATATAATTCCACCTGCATACACCCATCTGGTCTTTCATGGCCTCCACAACTCCTACGCTGGCTGCTACAATAGCTCTGCTTGTTGAACTCATCTTCTACTCTTCACAAGACTCTGATTTGCTCTTGAAATTAGAGAAATTAAAACGAATGGAAAACTCTGTGTAGCAACTAATCAAAACTGATTGAAGAATTAAGGATTCCTCTTTGGAGGAGCCTCTTTTATAGGGGGAGAGTAATGGAAAGTCGGATACTTGGAAGGGCCCGCCGAAGTTTGGGAAAATCCATCGATCCGCAATGCCACTGGGGTTTCAGGTTTTGGGGGCCGGTAGCCAATGGTTTTTTTTATCCCCCATGATACGGCAAATCCTTAATTCTGTCGCTTTCGGATAAAGTGATCCCGTACGTCCAATTGAGTTGGGAATGCGCAAGCTGTTTTTCTGTGTAACACGACTCATGCCAGGAGAGTGGGAAGGTAATAAATCACATAAGAGCAGTAATACACCTGTCATTTTTTTCTCATAACTTTTTATTAGGGATGGGCCCCGCGCAATAAACCTGTCATTTGGTAGGCAGTGGGACCCGCAGCCTTGGGTCTCGCCCCGCATATAGTCTCCCTAGTAGGGGCGCTACCCGCATCATGCTGGGCTGGTGCACCCCTTTCCCGCACTCCGCCCCCCCATGATGCGGGGGATGAATATTTCATCCGCACTCCGCCCCCGTGAGGCGGGGGCGGGGCCCCCCGCTCCGATGCCGGGGGGGCGGTGCGAACACCCCATCCGCCCACTTCAAGAATCCCATCTTTCAATGAGTTTAAAAAAATTTTTGTGTCTAAAAATATTATTTTTAGACCCAAATTATTATATAATTAAATTTTAAATTAAAATTTATATATATAATAATAATTTAAAAACTAATAACATAAAAATTATGTTACTAATTTTTAAATTTGTTAAACTTGTTCACAAGAATCACAAGAGAGTGAGACTTGTTCATCACAAGTTTGCATATGTCATGGGCACCCTAGGCCTCATTTATATAGAACTCTAAGGCCATACAAGAGTCTTACTTGAGCAATGTGGGACTTAACAGTAAGTCCCACATTGCTCAAGTAAGACTCTTGTATGGCCTTAGAGTTCTATATAAATGAGGCCTAGGGTGCCCATGACATATGCAAACTTGTGATGAACAAGTCTCACTCTCTTGTGATTCTTGTGAACAAGTTTAACAAATTGTAATATATTATATATATACAATTTGTAAAATAAAAAAATATATTTATAAATATAAAATATATATTTATAAATATAAATATAAAATGCGGGGCAGGGTTGAGCCTTGCCCGCCCCCCGCCCCCGCTTAGTGTTTTTCATGCGGGGCGGGGTCCCCCACCCCGGCATGTGCGGTGCGGGATACCTCGTCCGCCCATGAGGAGGCGGGGCGGACGGGGGCGGGGTAGCGGGGGGCGGGCCCCTGCTGCCCACCCCTACTCCCTAGCGGGAGTGAGGTGTGGAGAGGACCTAACCGGGCCCCGCCATATATATATATATTAAAGCAACGTACAATACACGTTCACTTAGTTTAAATTTAATTTTTTTTGTTAAAAATTAATTTTTTATTAATAAAAATATAATATTTTTTATTAATTAAATAACTAACGATATAATATTTATATAATTAATAAATAATTATACATTGTAGTATATTATAAAAGAATAACATTAATAGAATCTATAGTATGGTTTTATAAATAAATATCGCTCATAATTTTATAAAAATTATTTGAGATAATTTTAATTCTAAGATGATAATCTAGTATTTTTCTCATCTTGCATTACTTCAATAGAGAGGATATTAAAATACATATATTTTTTCTCATTCAGTTTCTCCGGATCTATATAAACTTGAATCTTTCAATTTATTTTTGATAATTTCTCCACAACGCTTTTAACATATACTCGATATTCCTATAAAATAAATTTTGAATAACAGATTAATCAATGATAATTTCTACTTATCATTTATATATACCATACTTATTTTATTTTTTTATAATAAATATGTAGTATATAAATGATAAGTAGAACAATTTAATAGTTTAATAAAAATATAATAAAATAATAAATAATAGACAATATTAAAATATATAAAATATATGATATGAAATGATAAGTAACATTTTATGTGAATTAAACACATAATAACATTATTACTGAGATTATATATATCATTTATAAAATAAAAATAGTAATTAGCGCTAAGTACAAAAAAACAAAATATCTTTAGGCTTAAAGAAAAGTATTAAAAGAAAACTTTTAAATAGGAACTGTCACACTCATTAAAGGATTCCTAATTATTTTCTTTAATGGATGTAGAAATTAATGTATTTTTTACCAGCCTTTATTGATGTGTATTTTAACAACCTTTGTAAGTGTTCCTTTTTCTTGGAGAATGAAGTTCTTTTATTAGCATTCAAAATTTGTTTTAACATCATTTTACTTGCCTTTTTTTCCTTAGACATTGAAGTTCTTTTTTTTTAAGGAAAAAACCACTTTGCCGCTTAGGATTGACCACCCAATTTAACTGTTGGGTAATTTTTTTTTTATTTAGTGATTTTAAGTGTATTGATGTATATTTTTTTACTTAATGATTAAAAAAGTGATTTTAAGTATATTGGTATATATTTTTTTTACTTAATAATTAAGAAAGTAATTAAAAAAATGTGAAATGAAAAAAAAAAAAAGGAAAAAGTTGTATGAATGGGGCAGCATAGTAGCCATTCAAAACTTTTATATTTGAAATTATATTTACAGTTGTTGAGTATTATTTTAAAGAAAATTAATAATAAATATAATATTTAAATAAAAAATTGAATTTTCAAATAATAAATTTTACTTTTTAAAAAAAAAATGCAGATACTTATTTCTATTTCTATTGTTGCAAGTGATTTATCTTTAAGAACAATAGAAATTGTACCAACGGCACATCAGCTGTAATCCTCACTGCTGTATTTTTCATTTATAATGCAGATAGACAGACTATGACATATTGATTGACGAGTTTTGCTATATACAAGCACAATCGCGTACTAATCTATGTATCAATACTGATTCATTCATACTTAAAATTTAAATTAATATTGTTTTCAATAAAAATTTACTTTTTGACTAATTACATTATATTGATGTACAAATTAATACATAATTATACTTGCAATCATATTTTTCTTTGATTGACGCACCCATTATGACGCACTAGATACGAGAAGAAGCCACGGTGGCTACTATCAACTCCTTGCGTATTCCCTCAAGGCAGGCCCCGCAAACAGGGACAAACTTTCAGGGTATATATATAAATAATGTATTTAGTAGTCATATATATAATATAATATATAAAATAATATAATATATAAAATAAGATATTCCAACGAATGAGAGGTTTCATTTGTTGCTGAAGGTAGACCATTTCGTGCACCCCCAGCGCATGAAATCCATCTGGCAGCCACAGGATAAATAAAATGGTGCGCACGAAAGAGAAGCTTTCAGCAGTTTGAAACGTTGCGTATCGACTCATTTGGACTTTCTTTTTCTCTTCATAGAGACGCGCCCAATTTTGAATGGAACAATGTTGTAACAGCCCGCTAGAAATTCAATTGTGGAATTTCTATTGACTTTAGAAACCTCGTGAAGATTCTATAAGTTTTCACGAATCCATTAATCATATAGGTTTTAGTCTAACCACATAATTAGTATTATTATTTACTATGGTATCCGAAGTATGTTTTTGATTATTGGAGATAGTTAGAAGTGTCAAAATGTATTATGATTTGTGCCATTAGACTCGGAGGGTTATTTAAGGTCTTATGGCGATATAATACTTTTCATATTTTCGGACAAAACGTCTGCTCAAAACTGTACATATTATTGGATAAAAATATCTTGAGTTAATTTTTGTAGATATTATTAGATAAAAATATCTTAAGTTGATTTTTGTAGATATTATTGCATAGAATATTATGAGATAATCTTTTATAGATATTTTGAGAAGGAGAAAACTATACTCAACTCTCAACTCCAGCCTTATCATCTTCCTTATCTCGTCCATAAGTATCTCTAGCCATCACCTACAAACTTATCTTTATTTACACGTTCCTTTAAAAGAATATCAAATACTTTCTCTCGGACAGCTTTTAGGAGTTCTTTTGCACGCCCATTTCGAAGCTTTTGTAAGTGTTCTATCATAAAGTCTCCTTCATAAGTTGTTCCCTTTTTGAGTCTAGTTTACATGGATATCTTATTTGTCCAATTTGAAAATCATTTGGTCAGTTAAATATTATATAAACTATAGAAAGGTCATTCTGGGAGATAAATTGGAGAATATGTTATAGTTTGGAGTTTTTGACCAAGCTAATGGATAGATATTAGTCCGAAATTTTTATGGAGTTTTGTTAACAAGTATATATGACTATTGGTTGAGGATTTTTGCATGATTAAAGGTTTTGATGAAAGATTTTCTTAGATTTAGAAACTTAGAAACTGGAATAAGAAAAACAGTTTCTGTTTTGAAAAAGTTTAACTCTTTGGTGGTCTAAACCTATTCTAATGACTTTGATAATTTTATTGGAGGATCATAAGCATCTTATATACATGTTATATTATTATTTTGAAGATATTTGATGTTAGTTTCAAAGATATGAAATTTTATGCAAAGAGATATTCAGATAAGCCAAAGTGTGGATATTCTTGGCTAAATTTATGTTTTGGTTAATTTCTAACCATGTGATCTTGAATTAGAAGCTTATATATGTTTTAGGACATCTTTTTAAACCATGTGATGGTTTGGTTTGAAGAGCATATATTTATAAGTTATAGATCAAGAGATTTATCAAAACTAGTTGAGGAAAAAGTTTCTGTTTTTGGACTAAGTGTAAAACCAAAAACTCCAAATGTTATTTTGTGATTTTGGTGACTTTAGTTTGATGATTTAAAATATGGTTGATGTTAGGATAATATTATGAATATGTTAGAAGTAAGATTTGATTTTTGAAATTCTTGAAGATGTTTTGATTTAAGGTCAAAACTTGTGATTCAAGTGTTTGGATCTTTTTACAAAAAAGTTTGGTGTTGATTATTAGCTTTTTCTAAATGGATGTTTTAAGTATGGTTTTGAACTTAGGATTGGAAGATGTTTGTTATAAATTTTGGTTTAAGCATGAGTTTTGAAGTTGGAAGGAATTGCAACAAAAATAAAGGGAAATGGCCTATGGATGTTTCGGCCATAGTGTGTTTTCCATAGTTATGTTTTGTTTTAAATTTTTCTGAGATGATATTTAAGTTTAGGACAAAATTTACATGAGGAATGTAAATTTTGGAAACTTTTGGAGCTAGTATGCAAAATCCTTAAGTTATGGGTAAAACGGTCATTTTCCCACATGTAGAGAGTAAAATGAAAATTTTACTCTTTAAGTTAGTATTTTCCATATTTCAAATTATTAGTGATTTAGTTCTAACTTTTAGAATCACTAATTACAGTTCCTCGTGATCGCACTTGAAGTTTTATAAGAAACGCGGAGATCGAGGTAAGTTAGCTTTTAACTTACTAGCAGTCTACTGTGTATGTGTGCTAAGTAAAGGAACTACAGTGTATTTATGTGTGTTATAATATATGTCATGCCATGCCAAGTCATCACGTAATTATTTGTTATACAGAATTTATTCTGTCATCAGTTT
The DNA here is from genome assembly GCF_018687715.1 of Carya illinoinensis. NCBI lineage: Eukaryota > Viridiplantae > Streptophyta > Magnoliopsida > Fagales > Juglandaceae > Carya > Carya illinoinensis. The sequence goes on along the minus strand of NC_056754.1, from coordinate 24,565,309 downwards.
TTATTTGTTACATAATATATTCTGTCATGTATTGCTGTACATTACAAGTACATCATGCTAAGTATGCCATCTATTACATGTATGTCAAATCATGTAATATTCACTGTTGCAAGTATGTTATGTTAAATATGTTGTCTATTATATGTTATGCCATGTTACGAAATATTTCTATCTCAAGTTGGTCATGTATTTCAAGTTATGTTCAAGTCACGTTATGTTACGTCAGGGCTTCAGTCCTTTCGTATTCTAGTCACGTTTCATCTTGATTACTTATGTATGGGGTCACAGCAATTGTGACATGTAGAATACATGGGGCCACAACAACTGTGGAGTATGTATTTAAGCAGTTAAAGAATAAGTTTCCATGGGACCACAACAATTGTGGAGTATATATTTTTCATGTTAAGTCAAGTTTCAGAGCAAGTTCATGCTAAGTCAAGTTTCAGATCAAGTTCATGTCAAGTCAAGTTCAGTTCATTTTCAATTTAAGTTATGTCAATTATGATATGTTGTACGCCAAGTTATGCTTTAATTACTTATGAATTTGATTATGCATTTATGCTTTTACTGTCATCCATGCATCATTAGCTTGTGTGGAAGTTTTTTTGTTAACTTACTGAGACTTGTAATCAAATCTCACTTTGGTAGTCCCAACTACTATTCCCCCCGAATGATAGATCTTGTTACAAGACCTGAAGGAGAATCAGGAACTGATCAACTAGATACAGTTGACTAAGCGACGGTGCGACATTAATGTTAATATAGTAATTAATGTAAATTACTGCTTGTACGATTGAGTTGCATCTCTAGTACTTTTTGGATCATAACCATTTTGGACTAGTATTGTGATCTTAGTTGTTCAATGGGTTTTTATGTATGAAGTATGTTTTAAGTATTTGAGATATTTTCAATTTGGTGCATAGTATTACTAAAGAAAAAATTTATCCGTTGCGAATATTGCATATTGTTAGATGCATGTTAGGAACATTGCATCTTATATGTCATGAACAGGGGCAGGTAACCTTGTGTTGCATGTCTCGACGCTTCAAATGTCTGTCCGATCCCAAACGGAATTTAGGGGCATCACAAATGTGGTCGATTTCGAAGAGCAGTTCACAGCTCCTCTTCCGTTCGAAACTGAAGCTAGTTCAAATTGAAGTTTCTCTTCCATTTGAATAGTGCTCTCCGAAATCGTCTACTGAAGCTTCTCTTCCATTCTAAAATGTGCTCTCCGAAATTGACTACTGAAGCTTCTCTTCCATGGTGATAACCTACCATATTATTAATCTCAAAAGCCCAGAAGCTCACCACCCAAACGCCACTCCGACTTCTCATCCTTCTTCTATTTTGCTCCTCTCTCCAATTCAGGTCCCTATCTTTTTCTAACCTCATGCATATGTAGTTCTATGCTCTGTCTGTCTTTTTTTCTTTTTTCTTTTTAATTTCCCCTCTTCACCTTCAGAACTGGTGTCACTTATCATTACTTTCCTTGTGATACAACTTTCACTTGCATAAAGCTTTCATCTTTGGGTCTAAACATGCATTTAACAATTGTCAATTACTAAGGTTTATGCATTATTCGATTTGAAGTATAATCGTGGTTTATCGGATGTAGTATTGTCGTGTATGGGTTTGGGTTGGAATTTAGCTTCAGTATAGCATATTTATATTCATAATTCTCTTATTATAATGGATCAAATAATTAAACTGACGAAGTTAAAGATTAGGGGGAGCAAGAGATCGTTAACGGGGGATCTTGCACAAGAGATCGTCAAAGGCCCCGTTTTGATGACTGAGAAACCTGGATCTGAGGTCAGTGCGAGTGGGGAGAGAGACGTGCCAGTGGCGGAGAGGAGAACGGGTGGTTCCACTTCCGCTGGTTCGGCTATCGACTGGTTCTTGGTTCATGAGCACTGAGCGGGAAAGAAAGATGAAGTTTCAATTCTACTACAGGTTCTTTTCCATTCCTTCATAGTTCATTCAGCCTTTTTTTTTTTCAAATTTACAAAATTGCCCAGCCAGGTCAGCAGGGGGTGCACAGGGTGTGCGCCAAGTTGACTACCCGTAGCAGAACTGTTTGTTAATATGCATGACCATGTGACCATCTGAAACCCCACACACAGACTCTCTCTCTCTCTCTCTCTCTCTCTCTCTCTCTCTCTCTCTCTCTCTCTCTCTCTCTCTCTCCGTGGGTGAACAGTTCCTGCAGACCAAAAATGAAGCACCGATAACCTCTCTTGTTTCTTCTTCTTCAATCACTGTTCCTTTATTTCCACTTCTTCGCAGACTAAGAACTGAAAGCCCTATCCCAACTATTTGGGGTTTTTATGTGAGGATGAGGCTTTTGCACAACAAAAATGGCAGACCCCAAGAGAGGAGCTTGTTTTACAGGTACTACAAATGGGTCACCTGGTTATCACTCCTGCTCTATCTATATGGCTCCTATTTCGTAACCAACAAAAAACCACAGAACAAACATACCTCTTTGTCCAAAACCCATGTCCCTATCTCCGAATCCACCCTCGCTTTTTGCACTCTCTTCGAATCCACCTTGCCGTGCCGCGGTGAGCATCCCTCTGATTTCTCTCTATTTTCGTTCTCCCTCTGTTTCTCCTATCTCTCAGCCGCCACCCACGCTTCCAGCCACCATTACTCGACGTTGCAACTAAGCCCTTTTGTTTGCAAACTCTTGTTCTGTATAACAATAACAATAGCATTGGTAAAACTACGAGCAAACGAAAGAAAAACTAAGGTATAAAATGAATTTATACATGATTGCCATCTGCTTCTCTGCAAACCAATTTCTCTGGTTTTCTGCAAACCAGTTTAGAGTCTGGGTTCTTTCCGTTTTCGTGTTTTCTTATAGTCTTCGTTAAGTAGACATTTGCCTGCTTGGAAAACTGAGGAATTAAACTCTTTGGATTCGGTTCCATGTCGTTTTGGTTTCCAAGAAATTAAAGCTAAGAAGCTGTATTCACTGTATATGGAGACGAAGCGTTAACTTTTTGATTGTATGGATGACGTTAACTTTAATGGAAAACAATAAAATCTGTTAAAACAACAAAAATTCGTTTAATAGTCACTTTTTATATATAGAAGATATATATAAAAATATAAATATTCCTATATATACAAAAATATAAATATAAATATATCTTTATATTTTTTAAATTATGTATATATAAATATATATATTATAATTTATTAGACATGTTTACAAAATATGTATTAGTAAATTTAAAAATTATATAATTTAAAATTATTACAGTACAATTTATATAAAATATGTACTAACACGTTTAAAAATTACATATTTTTAAATTATAATCATATTTATAAAATTTAAATTTATAATTTAGGTCTAAAAATATATTTTTTATCATTTTTAAATATAATAAAATATAATCGATATTTAAAGTGAATGAAATGGGACGGAGGATGGATGAAAAAACTGCACCTCTGCACCATGCAAGACGGGGTGTGGGGTATGATGCGGGTAGCACCCCTACTTTTTATATAATTATATTTTAAATTAAGAATATTTTATAAAGCGATATTATTCATATAAATTATTTTATAAAAGTTTTTATGAATTTATTATCTAATAATATATAATAAAATAATAAAAATTAAAATAGTGAATAGATTTTCTCTATATATATATACACCCATATTATATGTGGTGGTGTTCCACGGGACTGAATACTTATCTTTTGCAGTCTTGCTTGAACGGCAACGTGACAATTACATTTCCAGTTCATTGAAATTAGAGTCCCAATGCAGCCTATAAAATCAATATCTAAAATTTTTTAAACACTTTCGTACACGATTTGTGAGTTTGAAGAGCCATAAAAGAAACTCCGATTGCCTTCTTAAAAGAAAACTTTATTCAAGAGGTTGAGCCTCGGTTTTTCATATCTTTATTGTTTAACAACCACCCCCATCATGTTCTGATGCTCTTTCTATGATTGAGATTATCCCTATATAGGTAATAAGCTCATCTTTTTTTTTTTTTTTATGAAAATATATTTCATTGCATTCATTCAATAAACTAAATTATAACTGTGACTTATAAATCAGGAGAATCAGATCATAAATCAACTAACGCAACTGCTCAAGAGCTTCCCCGCACACAAAGTGATGGACATTGTCTTAAAACTTCTAAAATTCTCAAAGGAGATAGTAAACGCTCTGTATGACCAGAGACTTGATGGCCCCTCCAAACTTCAAGGAGGCAGAATGCGGAGACAATTACTATGAACAAAACAGTTCAATAGCATATACCTATACTAAAACTAAAAAATCAAACAACCAACCAACAAAAAACAACCCAACCACAAGCACGGCATGAGCTCCAGTGGCACACCCTTCACAGGCAATCGGCATCACTAGCTCCAACGGCACGAGCACCTAGCTTGCGTACGGACCACAGCAACCTCCACATCGAAGGCCGGTCGTAGCATCGACCACCGCTCTTACCTCTTTGCCTTAGATTGAGGCCAGTCAGCAACTCATCACCTCACTGTGGACTGCACATGAAACGGACATAACAACATACAACCAAAAGTCACGGCAGTAAAGGCCGTGCACAGTACATACATCTGCTACAAAGAGTAATCGAGCAAGACACAAAAAAAAGGACAACTGAGCACACCCATCGGCAACAGAAAACCAACAATGGCCAAGATCGTGCAACTGCAGAAATCCGGATGCCGAAAACAAGGGAAAACAGGAAAAAAAAAACAACCGGCGAACATTGACTGGGAGGAAAACCGTAGATCGGAATCTGACAAATCAAAGTATGAGGATCCAAACAAACCGAGAACACCGTCTGCAGGAGGCCCCTTGGTGGCGCGTGACAACCACACGCCGCAAATAGCCGAAGCTTCATCCTGGCGCGTACAGCCAACTCCCCACTCCGTTTGGCACCACGTTCGGTGGGCTTATAGATCGGCAGCTAAATGACACCATGGAGGGGCGAGTGTTGACGGTCGGCAGCTAGACAGACCAGAGTGGTAATCCTCCCTTATTGGATCTGAAAACCCAAAAACAGAAAAGAAAAAGAAAAACTACTTAAATGAGAGAGGAAGGGGAGCGGGAGACAAAGCTTCCTCCCCACACCCCCCCCCACCCCGGCGCCCCCCCGGGTAGCGCGGCTTTGGGTTGGGGGAGATTAGAGGGATAACAGAGAGAAGGGAAAGAAAGGTTTCGTTGGGAGGCTTGTTATCATTTCAAGTAATAAGCTCATCCTTGTTCCAAGAGTTTCGGTCTAGTGGAGAAGTTTGTTTGTTCAAAGGTGCTAAAAATAAATTTCAAAGTTTTGACTTTTTTGTATAGAATGTGTTTTGCTCACGAGGGTTGCAATAATGCGTGACTTTACACAAGTTTGTTGAGATTTAATGTCATCTTATCAGAGTATGTTGCCAAGCATTTGGAGTGATTATTACTTAAAATGTCGTTGGCAAGGATGAAACTAGGACATTTTGTCTAGAGGGACAAATGGAATTAGAAATATTCAACCCATTGTCCCAAGTGATGGAGTCACAACGGCCCCGTTCTCGTAAAGACCAAGGACCATGTAAGAAAATGTATGAAAGGAATAACTCAAGATAGAAGCAATATAACACTCGATTCCAGTGCCAAGTTGTTATAAAAAAATTTTGGGTTTATGTGTGCAAAAAGCCCATTTGAGTTTTAAATTTTTTTGAAGTAGATAATAATTTTCTTTATGTTTGATATTTAGGTTAAAAATCTTTTATGAACCGAGATAAAATTTTTTTAACAAGTTGGAATTTTTATTTTTTATTTTTTTAAGATTGAGTCAATTTTATAAATTTCCTACACTATCCAAGCCGTGGACCCGATATTTGAAATGGGCCCTACCCAATTACCCAAATGCCCAAGCCCTTGAGTGTTAGACTTCAAATGCTATTACCATTCTACATTCCTTTTCATAATAAAACTACTAGCTACTGTATTGCCTTCTATAAATTTCAACCACGCACGAATCTAGTTCCACTCCCATGCACGTCACTGCACGTTTCTCCTTTTTGTTTTCCCCTAAGGTTTTTCCCAATCACCTCTATAAATACATACATGTATTCTCGCTTGCATGTAGAAGTTGCCGCAGCTATGAGTTTTCATAAAATTCCTCCTTCATGTAGTTGCTGTCTCCTTCCACCCTCAACCTCCTACTAGCCCGCAGCCCAGCCGCATTGCCCCTTCCAGCGCACACCTATTGTATATTGCTTTGACTTAGCAACTGTGTTAACTCCACACCCACAGCAGCCTTCTGCTTGTGGAAACACATCCCGTGAGCCACCATCAACCTTGGTAGCAACCACCATCAATGCTGTATAGCCCCAGTTTTTCTCAACACTTTTTGAAACTCAAACTTAAGCCAGCTGTAGCCTCCATCCCACTGCGCATCCACCGTGTGACTGAGCCGAACCACCCAACACTTTCGTATTCTATCATAAGCCAAGTCGCAGCCCTGTTTTTAGACGAGAAAAATATAGCACGGTTGTGCTCTCAACCTGCTTCACGGTAGAGGCCTATCGATGCCTCCGCATCTCCACATCGTCTCCATCGCATCTCTTTCATTCAACACGATGCTAGCGTCTGTCCATCTGAGCATTTTCCAGCTTGCCGTTGCATGCCACCCTCAATGCCGTAAGTTTCTCTCGAATTCTCTCTCTATTTCTCATCTCTCTCTCTTTGTGATCAGCCACCCGACACGGCCGGTCATCATCTCCACCACTTTGCGACTGTCCTCACGGTAAGCGTCCCTCGCACGACCCTGGGTCATGTGACTGTATATTCCTGCAAACAAAACAAAAACATGGGTTATAATTCTTTTTTTTTTTTCTTTCGCAGGGCTCTTTACGTAGTGATGGTTGGAAGACTTGTTTTGGGTTAACATTACAATTTTGTCCTTTTAGTTTTTAAAACAAAACATGAGTGTTTAAAAGTTGAAAAACTCTTCTCGCAGGTGACTAACTTACCAAATCGCGCACCATATTGACGTGGAAAAGGAAACGTGTCATTTCGTTGAAGGAGAGATTTCATTGCTTCTAGAGCGAGAAGCTTATTTTGTCTTCATTAAACGGTAGAGTTTTTATGTTTAAGTTTTATTATATACACGCACAGTCGTGTATTAATCTGTGTTCTAATACTGATTCATTCATACTTAAAATTTAAATTGACACTATTTTCAATAAAATCTACTTTTTGACTAATTACATTACATTGGTACACAGATTAGTGCACAATTATGCTTGTAATTATATTTTTCCTTTATGTTTTCCCTCCATCTAAGCTCGAAGACTACTCCCCCCCTCCATCTGAAGTCAAAGATTACCCCCCCCCTCCAAAAAAAATTGAAATCGCCTCTAAAACCATTGCCATCGACATCTCCTCCCCTATCGAATGGGTCTCCTTCAGTCCACCAATTGGGACCGTTTCAAAGCCATAGACGAGGATAATGAGGTTGATATAGGGGTGGAATTGGATGAGTGAGAGAGCGAAGGAGATGGAAATCTTCTAGAAGTCGAAGAAGAAGAAGTGGTCATGGGTGTTTTAATTGTGGAAGTGGAAGTAGATATGGAAAGAGAGGGAGACATATACTTGGAAGAGACTTGTCTACCTTTGGGTCTTCTAGGATGATTTCCAAGGCCATTGTCTTTCTTCAGAGATAGCAGTGGGGTTCTTAGTAAATGGGCTTGTTGACCTTCCTCTTATCGGGAAATGGTTTTGGGGTTTATGGAAGCAGCTACCTCAGAAATGGCTGCCACCATTATAGGACTTTCTTGGAACTCTCTCTCTCTCTCTCTCTCTCTCTCTCTCACACACACACACACACACACACACACACACATTGTCTCTATAACAAAGTGCTTCTATTTCAATCCTCCAAAAACCCACTATTTCTCATGCTCAAGACAACTTGCAAAAGAGAGATCAAGGATCTTAGCAATAAATGAAAGGGAAACAAGGGGCTTGTTGAGGATTTAGCATTATTTGGGGTCAAGTGGAGGAAGAAGAAGTGTAATATCTTCTGGGTTGAGAAAGAAAGAAGGTGAGGCCATGAGGGTGAGAGTTGGGAGGGGTCGTAGGTGTTTTTTTTTAGGAAAAATATAGTTGCAAGCACAATTGTGCACTAATCTGTGCACCAATGTGATTTGATTGGTTAAAAAGTAGATTTTATTGAAAACAATATTAATTTAAATTTTAAGTATGAATAAATTAATACTGGTACACAGTTTAGTGCTCGACTATACTTGTATGTAGCAAAACTCTTTTTTTTAATATATTAAAATAGTCCTACCATGTCAGTCTTGGTGCGCCGATGGTACACAAACGTGTTTGTCTGAAGAAGAATTCTTAAAAGTTATATTTGAGTGCGTTCTCTTTACTTTGTGCTGACATGGTTGTTTCTACTTGGATTCCTTTTATTTTTTATTTTTGGTGTTATGTTAAGTTATTCTGAAGTAAAATATTTTTGGATTGAGTTCGGGTTCTAAATTATTTTGGGTAAAGTAATATTTTTATTTTAGCGACTTTTCATTTTTTAAATGTGGGTTTTGATTTTTGTTTTTTTTTTTAAATAAACTTGTGAATAAGTGGGAATCAGGTAAAGTGATTATTATGTATACATCGATGAATGTGGAAAGTGACCATATTTTAGGGTTGCGAGAGTTGTAGATTATTTTGAAAGAAAAATAGATTACTTAGTATTTTAGGTTTAAGCATTGATACGTGTTCGATTGGAAATTTATGAGAGTACGTGAATATTTTATAGGCCATGATGATTAATAAAAAATTTAAATAGGTTGACTTTGAAAAATAAGCATGTTCTGTTATGAAAAGAATGATGGAACAACCTCAATTATTTCTTCTTCATTACTCATGAAATTCTGTATAAGAATAAAGTATTTTCTGGCATGACTGGTGTAGACATGAGCTATATTTGGCATTTTATTTTTGAACTATGCAAAAGAGAGCGAATATGAAATTTTGTGCATAAATGATATTTTTGTGATTTGATTCTATTCTGTTCTGAAGATGTTATGTGCTCTGACATGATATGATGTGATTTCTGAAAACATTTAGCATGACATTCAGTTTCTATTTTTGTTCCGTTCTAACCTTACCACGGGTGTAAAACTGTGGCCTTTGTTCAGATTGGTACCAACTTTTCTGTTTTCGGTGCACCCATTTTGGAAGCAAAATGGTTTTCTATAAGGTCTTTTCTATGTGCACACTTGAGACTCTGAGAATAAATGAGGAAAATATTCACATTCTATTTCTGCTTGGTTAGCTACTGAGGTTTGCACAACATTACTACGAGGGATAAACATAGTCTCTATTCTGATATGATATTATAATATGAAGATGTTCAGTTATGTTATGTCCAAGGAACATTGAATAAGGATATTTTCTGAAACTTTTGTTCTGATAATTTTGATAACATATTTTGATTCTGCATTTTGAAAGTAAAAATAATTTGTTTTGCATTCTGAACTCTGTAAATATTCATGTTTGCACATTGGTATAAGTTCTCTACTTACTGAGTTGTTGGTAAATCACCTATTATAGTCACAACTTTTTTCAAATAATCTTAATGGTTCAGCTTGAGAGCAAGAATATGCAATGTTAGAGAGGTTGATGATCATAGAGGAATAAGTGACCGAGGGTACAAGTACATATTTGAGAGTCATAGTTATTAAATTGTTTATTTTTAGATATTTTGATATGTTGGGTTAAGGATTATTTTGAGTTTTTTGGGAGTTTTTAATTTATGATTTTTTTTTTTTAGAATTTCTTTATTGTCACTATGAAGGAACATGGATATTTGGATTGAGTAAATGAATTAATATTTTATGGACTTTTTCGGATTTTATTGTTATGATATTGGAGTTGATATTAAGCAGTAAGAACTACTCTTTAGACCTCATGGATCAGAGCGTTACAGGCAAGCCCAGGGCAATAGACATACTACCTAAGCAAGTCATGCAATTGAGAGCACTCTGGGGAATACAGAAGGGAGGCTAAACTGTACTTTCGATGTAGTAAATTAGGTCCCTATATCTGAGATTACCCATTACAACTAGATAGCACAAAAGCACCAACCCACTTCAAGAGACTAATCGAACAACACGATTAGTCTAATATAGTGCTAGCTTGAGTTTATGCACAACCCCCTGGAGAGGTAGAGAAAAAAAATGACGTAATCACAAATACTCTCTCTTTTCTCCAAGAAAGCTACTATTTTATTCAACTTTGGAGGTACTCATTCTTTCATTTCAACAGATTATGCCAAGTTTTGTACTATAGAATCTTTAATATTACGTAACAATTTGTTAGTATCAATCCCAACAAGGAACTTGATTGTATGTAGTAAGATTCCTTATGGGTGTCCAATCTCCATAGAAGGGAGGTTGATGCTAGCTAATCTAGTGGTATTTAAGATGTTTGGCTTGATGTGATATTGGGGATGGACTGGCTAGTTTCCATCTATGCCAGTGTTGATTGTTTTAAACAAAGGTAGTGTTCAAGCCTCCTAAGAAAGATGACTTTTGATTTGTTGAATCACGAGTGCATTCTCTTCCACCAATAATATATGTTGTTCAAGTTAGGAAGTTACTATAAATTAGGTGTTAGGGATTTTTAACCTCTATGGTTGATATGCCGAAGGAAGAATTGATGTTAGAGGACATCCATATTGTGAGGGAGTACCTAGAAGTATTCCCTAAAGATTTGCTTGGATTACCACTAGAGCGAGAAGTTTTCCATTATGCTAGTCCCAAGCATGACACCTATTTCCATGGCCCCAAATAGAATGGCACAATCTGAGCCAACATAACTCAGGGAGCAGTTTCAAGAGTTATTGGATAAAGGTTTTTATCAAGCCCTATGTGTCACCTTGGGAAGCTCTACTAGTTTTATTTGTGAAGAAGAAAGATGGGTCGATGATAATGTGCATTGATTATAGGGAACTTCATCGGGTCACCATAAAGAATAAATTCCCATTATTCCACATAGAAGATTTATTTGATTAGCTTTTGGGCAGTCAGGTATTTTCTAAGATTAACATCCAATACGGGTATCATTAAATTAAAATCAAGACAGAGGATGTGCACAAGATAGCTTTTTGAACCAAATATGGCCATTATAAATTTTTGTTCATGCCTTTTGATTTGACTAACATCCTAGCTTTGCTCATTTAATTGATTAATTAGGTACTCTATGTCTTCTTGGATAAGTTTGTGGTTGCTTTCATCAATGAGACATTGATATAATCAAGGAGCAAAGTTGAACCTGAAGAACATCAAAGACAGGTGCTTGAGACACTTAGGTATAGGAAGTTATTTGCTTTGAAAAAGTGTAAATTCTGACTAGAGACAATTTCTTTCTTGGGGCATGTAGTTTCTAAGAATGGCACCATAGTAGACCTTGGGAAAGTTGAAGCAACGGTTAATTGGACAAAGCCAATGAATGTGCATGAAGTCATAAGTTTCTTAAGATTGATAGGTTATTATCACCTCTTCATTGAGGGTTTCTCTAAAGTAGTGATTCTCCTCACTAGGAAGAACAACAAGTTTGCATGGACTGCACAATGTGAGAAAGATTTCCAAGAATAGAGAAAAGGTTGGTGACTACCCCAGTCTTGACAACTCCCACTGATAGAAGAGGATTTTTGATTTACAGTGACACATCAAGGTTGGGATTGAGTTCTGTCTTAATGCAACACACGGAGGTTATAGCCTATGCTTTCTAACAACTGATGGCAAATGAACAAAACTACCTCTCACATGATTTGGAATTAGTAGCAGTTGTGTTTGCACTAAAGTTTTGGAGGCATTATTTTTATGATGAATGGTTATGAGATTTATACCAACTACAAGAGTTTAAAATATGTCTTCACCTAGAAGGAATTTAATATGAGATAGAGAAGATGGCTCGAGTTTATCAAGGACTACACTTGTATAATAAACTACCAGCACTGCAAAAAATACTCAACAGTGAGAGGAGGCCACTCGAGGGTGTAGCTCTTCCATGGGGGATGCCATACGAGAAGTAGAAAAACATCACTACATCTATAATCAATAAGCCTCTTAGAATCGTCGATGTTGTTGATGAGGTGCATCAGATTGTCGGTGAACAAGTGCTCCATTTTCATGAGATCAATATCTGACGATGTGTTAATGGAGGCAAGTGAAACACTGAGAGGGAGATCTAAGAGTTGAGAAAACAAGATGGGATTTCTAAGAACCGATTGTTGACTTTTTCTCCTTTACTTAAGTCCCACATGGGTGGGAAGTGAAAGAGGAGCAAATGCCCAAGCCTATATAAGGAGGCTTGGGCTCATTGATTTAAATACACTAGTTGATAGCTTATCTAGTAATTTTTGACTTTAGTTAAATTTCTCTGTTGACATTTTTGTGTAAAAATGAAAAAGCGTGAAAGTTGAAGTTTTGCTAGTGGGGAAGATTTGTGGGTATATTTGGGGTGAGGAGAAAAATTGTGTGATTGTAATAATTTTTCATACAGTGAATTTTTCTTCTTTTGGCCTCGTGGTATTTCTCCTGTTTAGGGGTTTCCACGTAAAATCTTGTGTTGTTATTATTTCTCTATTTTTCTTGTTATTCCTGCAAATGGTAGAACCTAGGGTGGTGAATTTGAGAGGTCCAAATTTCCAACAAGTGATATCAAAGCTACTAGATTCTTTTTGTAGGTTGGATATTTGGTGTAGTAGTGTGACTACGTATAGTCTGAGGAAGTTCTGTTTAGGAGGTTTGAAATTTTAAACGTGTTCATTGTGACCTTCTAATCTTTCCTGAGAACTTACTTAGTTAGGTACTATTCATTTCTATAGTAAATTCATCAAAGCAATTTTAAGAAGTAGGGCTTCAAATTCTATCAAATTTGAGGTGGGGAAATTTGATGGGAGAATCAATTTTGGCTTGTGGCAAGTACAAGTCAAGGATGTTTTGATTCAATCAAGATTGCACAAGACATGAAAGGGTATACTAACCCTGAAGTCAGCAGTGATACTAGCATAACTAGCTAAAAGAGCAGATCTGTAAGAAGCAATGAAGATTGAGAGGATTTGGATTTGAAAGCAGCAAGTGCGATATGTTTGTGCCTAGCAAAAAATGTTCTTACAAATGTTCATAGAATATCTATGGTAAAGGAACTCTAGGAAAACCTCAAACAGTTCTATCAGACAAAGGGCGTCCCAAATAGGGTGTTCCTAAATGAGCAGTTTCATACACTGCAGATGAGTGAAGGTACAACTATTTCGGATCATTTAAGTGTTCTCAATGGCATTGTCTCTGAGCTGGAATCTATTGGAATTAAAATCGATGATTGGGATCAAGTTTGGAGGCTCATCTGGTCTGTTCCATCTTTCTATGAGCATATGAAGCCTATTTTGATATATGGAAATGTGAAAATAATTTTTTCAGAAGTTACTAGTAAACTCTTTTCTGAAGAGAGAAGACTAGGTGGTGGAAGAAATTGTCCACCTGAGAACTTAGTACAACTGGAAATGGGAAGATGAAAAACTCCATGAAAAAGAATCCAATTTGCTGGGGGTGTGGACAATCACGTTAAGAAAAATTGTCCAAGAGCTGGAGCAGGTTCGGCAAGTGGCTCCAAGTCAGTAAATGGAGATACTGGTAATGATGCTAACATTGTATCTCTCTCCATAGAAGATGATTTCTTGTAGAAAGAGACATGTACATCCTAATGACATGCTGCTAATTTTCAAAGTTGTCATGATATAGGATGTGTTAATGTTAGCGGGTTTACAAATTTGCACACAGGTATTGGTTTGGCATTGATGCAAGGCGTGTGGTGTCAATTCATGTTGATGGCTGAAAAACTTCTAAGAAAGCCAAACGTGGCAGTTACACCATATTTTTTTAGCAATGTTGTTCTCGACATGGGTCAAAGTGAAATACTTGGAATTGGTTTATTCTGAATGTGTATTTTTTATAGTGAAGTATGATAGCAGAAATTATGAAGATCTTCATTGAGATGGAGTTTAGCTGTGAGACCACTCAAAGTCGCAAGGTGAAAATTGTTGACTTTTGCTCATTTACTTAAGTCCCACATGAGTGAGAAGTAAAGAAGGAGCAAATGCGTAAGCCTATATATGGGGGCTTGGACTCATTGATTTAAATACACCAATTGATAGCTTATCGAATAACTTTTGACTCTAGTTAAATTCTTCTATTGACATGTTTGTGTAAAAATGAAAAAAATGTGAAAGTTAAAGTTTTGCTAGTGAGGAAACTTTGTGATTGTATTTAGGGTGATGAGAAAAATTATTTGATTGTAACAATTTTTCACAAAGTGAATTTATTTTCTCTAAGGCTGGTGGTTTTTCTTCTGTTTAGGAGCTTTCACGTAAAATCTTGTATTTGTTGAATAAACTCCCCAAGTGTGAAATGGGTTTGGGTTTGCAGCCACCAACCCCATGCTCACCCACCACCACCCACCGTATTGTCTGCAGCCACCCATATGCTCTAGTACAAAGTCTGAAATAGCTGCAAATTGTGGGCTGCTCTCTCCTATAAATAGGAGAGAGCTTTGATGCAAAATGGGAAGTGCAGTGGGTGAAGAGAGAAAGAGGGACGTGAGAGAGAAATAGAATTTTGTAGAGTGTTTTGTAAATCTCGTACAAATTCTATAAAAAATGCTCCAGTGGATATAAGCAATTTGCTGAATCACTTTAAATATTGTTTTGTGTGATTTTTAGACAGGCCGGAAACACAACAGTATTTTCATTATTTCTTTATTTTTCTTATTACTCCCGCAAATGGTAAATCCTAGAGTGGTGAATTTGAGAGGTTTAAATTTCCAATATTGATGAAGTAGGTATTTCTTTGGGCGTAACTTCCCTGGACAGCACCACACTCTTCCACCGCTTCCGCCTTTTCTACGCCATTCTCCACAGCTTCATCTTCATCCTTCGTTCCCTTTTCTTGATACTTCCGATTATATGTTTCAATCCGAAGCTGCCAAGTCTTCCTATTACTCACTAAAATTCCCAACACATTCCAATCAAAACAAGAATGGTGATCTGTATTATCTCAAAATTATACCAAGAAAACCTTCCCAAGAAAACCTTCAACGTCCTTTTTAATATGTTAGCGAATCAAGCTACATCTTTGACGTACGGTCAAAATCTTGTGCTCAATACTTTCTGCCAGTGCTCGATCTGTTATCCAAAATCGTCCCTAAAACTTTTATACATTGTGTAGGTTAATTTTTACCGCATCGGGCAAAACTAGAAGGAAAAGTTGTAAAGCAATTCATCTAGGTGGATGTTAGCTCGCTCGCGTGTCTTGCGAGAGTCTAGCTAGCGAAATCTAATTCACACATTTTTGTTTTTTTATTTAATTTCAATCTATCAAACTCACAAATTCGGACTGCGTTTTCCTTTTTTATTTCAATCTATAAATCTCAAAAGGTTATCGATCGCGAACTTCAAACACAACTGTTTTTATGATCTGGATCGGATCGATCGAAAATCTCACCAACATTTAATGAAAATTATAGTGTAAAGCGATTTTTTGTTCTAATTTCAAATTACCACTCAAGCTAAATTAAACACAACGTAATTGAGTTAAATTCTGTCATAAGAATATGCCAATGTACAACCGCTTTTACATTAACAAATATAATTTCGCATCAACTAAATACTCCATTCTCAGTTGGCAATTTCCCCCCATGAGTCATGACCAACACGACCTGACATTCTCACTGCCGTGCCATGTACAAAGTATACCGTTTGCATGCTTTAGGCCGGCTTCCTTCCCGCGATGACGTTCTCCAAGAACTCACTGGCTCGCTTTCTTCTGCTGACCAAAGCCTCAATTGGGACCCCAACAGCTCAAGTACATGACGGTCCTCAAAGACTCTTCTGACTTCTTCATTTTCTCCTGATCTCTTACTTTGCTTGAAACCACTGCAGAAGTTGAAGAGGAGAGGTTCTTTGCCTGAGATAAGGAGCGGAGATTGTTCTTTGTACTTTGCTGAGCAGATCTTATAATATAATTCCACCTGCATATACCCATCTGGTCTTTCATGGCCTCCACAACTCCTACGCTGGCTGCTACAATAGCTCTGCTTGTTGAACTCATCTTCTACTTTTACAAGACTCTGATTTGCACTTGAAATTAGAAAAATTAAAACGAATGGAAAACTCTGTGTAGCAACTAATCAAAACTAATCGAAGAATAAAGGATTAAGTGATTGATGTGGCATACATATGGAGGAGTCTCTTTTATAGGGGGAGAGTAATGGAAAGTCGGATACTTGGAAAGGCCCGCCGAAGTTTGGGAAAATCCATCGATCAGCAATACCACTGGTGTTAAGGTTTTGGGGTCTGGTAGCCAATGGTTTTTTTTTCCCCCATGGTACGACAAATCTTTAATTCTGTCGCTTTCGGATTAAATGGTCCCGTAGGTCCACTTGAGTTGGTAATGCGCAGGCTGTTCTGCTATATGAACTATTCATGCTAGGTGAGTGGGATTGTAGTAAATTACAATAAAGTACTAATGCATCTGTCATTTTTTTCTCGTAACTTTCTATATCATTATATTTTAAATTAATAATATTTTTATAAAACTGTTATGAAACTAAAATATAAATAATATTATAAAAAAAATAATATTATAAGAGAAATAGTTATTTTTTAATATAAAATTTGATCATATATAAGTAAATAATATCCATATATATATAAGAGTATAAATGAGGAGATATAACTTAAGTCTTAATTAATTACTAAAGATAGGTCTTAATTGATGATTTAATGGTCTTAATTAATAGTTAAATATTAGTCTTAATTAATAATCAAATGGTCTTAATTGATGATTAAAGATGATCATACAAATAAGTTTATAACAAAAGCAATATTATTGATATAAATTATTATACAAATATATTTACCTCTTAAAATAAGAATGTGTAAATTATTATAAAAAAATTATATATATATATATATATGAGTAATACTACTCATCATCTTAATTCTTATCATCCTTACATCATCTTATGATGTGTAATTAGATAATTAGAGATTATTTATTATATTTTACTTGTAAACTTATTATTTAATTATATATAATGGGATGATAAGAAAATAATGAAAATTAAAATAATGAATAAATTTATATATACATATATATATATATATATCATTTTCAAATTTCTCCAAGGTGCATGGTGTCCCACGGGACTAAATACTTATCTTTATAGCACTCTTGCTTGAACGACAACGTGACAATTATATTTCTGGTTCATTGAAATTAGAGTCCCAATCCAGCCTATAAAATCAATATCCTAAATTTTTTAAACACTTACGTACACGATTTGTGAGTTTGAATAGCCATAAAAGAAACTCCAATTGCCTTCTTAAAAGAAAACTATATTCAGAGAGGTTGAGCCTTGGTTTCTCTTATCTTTATTGTTTAACAACCACCCCCATCATGTTCTGATGCTCTTTCTATGATTGAGATTATCCCTATATAAGTAATAAGCTCATCCTTGTTTTCAAGAGTTTCGGTGCAGCGGAGAAGTTTGTTTGTTCAAAGGTGCTAAAAGTAAATTTCAAAGTTTTGAATTTTTGTATAGAATGCGTTGCTCACGAGGGTTGCAATAATACGTGAATTTACACAAGTTAATTTGTTGAGATTTAAACCGATTATAATGTCATCTTATCATAGAAAGTTGCGAAGCATTTGGAGTGATTATTACTTAAAATGTCGTTGGCAAGGATGAAACTAGGACATTTTGTCTAGAGGGATCAAATGGGATTAGAAATATTCAACCCGTTATCCCAAGTGTTGGAGTCACAAGGGCCCCATTCTAGTAAAGATTAGGGGTCATGGTAGAAGAGGAGTGAAGGGAATAACTAAAGACACTGGCAATGAAACTCCCGAGTTCAGTGCTAAGCTATTATAAAAAAAATTTTAGATTTATCTATACGGAAAGCTCATTTAAGTTTTAATTTTATTTGGGTTTGATAGTTAGATTAAAAATCCTTTTATGGGCTGAGATAAAAGTTTTTTAACAAGTGGGAATATTTTTTTGTTTTTTCATTTTTTTATTTTATAGATTGAGTCGAGATCTAAAATTCAAAACGAGCACTTTTATAAATTTCCTATATTATCTAAACCGTAGACCCAATATTTGAAATGGCCCTATCCAATCACCCAAAAGCTCAAACCCGTGAGTGTTACACTTCAAACGGTATTACCATTCTACCTTCATTTTCGTAATAAAACACTACAAGAAATCATATTTTTCCCGGTGATTTTATAATCGCCGCCAAATAAAACGTTGCCATATATATACATTTGGCTGCGATTAGAAACTCATCGAGTAGTTCTAAAAATAAGCCGGTGCCTTCTAATTAAAAGCTTTTTAGCGGCGATTATAAGATACTTTTACAACGACAATCTGCGCCGCAATTTTTATTATTTTCGACATCTGTTTGATTTAGTGTCGACTTAGGAGGGAAGGGTGCCAAATCACTTCTAAGTCCCCCCCCAACTTATTTCCCCTGCCCTAATCTACACACGACCACCTTCGGCACTTGGAACCAAAGCACCAATAGTGACCAAGCTCGTCACCGGCAAACTCAAGTGACTGAAACCCTGCCTCATTTTGGCCCATTTTCCACTCATCATTTCCCCACACCACCTTCTCCTTGCTGTTCTTTGTAATCCTGGTTTCACAGTCTCAAAAATTCCACAAGATCAGAAGACCCTCGTTTGCACACGACCTTCTTAGCAAGGGGAAGTCCAATCGTTTCTCATTGACGCAGCACCACTCAAGGCAAAGAGAAGCCATTGAAGCTGCTTAGAGATGGAGGCGCCTTAATGCAGCCGAGGCCAAACTTGTAAGTCCCTCCTCCTCACTTACTGTTAAGACCCCCAAAATTAACATTTACAGTCCTCTCTCGTTGACCTCCCAACCCCAAAGCTCCCACCTTTCTTCCTCAAATCATTTGGCGGGGAACCGATTTTAGCCTTACCCATCTCTATCGGATTTTTCGTCTACTCCCTTTGTGGGTTTTTAATTTAATTTTGCCAGTCTTGAGTGGTAGTTATGTAATTTGTTTGTGATTAATTTTTCAAACTTGTCAGATTGATTGTATGGATCGGAAAATACATATTTCATCTAGTTTATTAGGAATTCATAAATTATGCTCTGTTTCTTTCTTGTTAATAAAATCGCCCCATTTCACTTTGCATTTGATTTTCATCGCAGCAATTGAAGACTAAGGATTCGTAGCCATTTGCATCAACACACACATCCTATTAGTAATTCTGGAACCGAGATTGGTAAGTATGTTTCAAATTTGATGGATTGTGATGTTGGTTGAATTTGTATATTTTTCTCAATTCTGTCATCAAACGCAGTGAGAGGGGAAAAGATTTTATTGGCTATAGGCTCATAGGCTCATAACTGTAAAGTCTTTTCATTGACTATTGAATAGGATATATACAATCACAGAACCTATTTTAGGTAACTAATACATATATACGGTTTGTTGTAAAATTTGGCAATAATACAATTCACAATTGTTTGGAAAAACGCATTGTAACAGCTAGGATTCTAAACTTGGCATTAAAGAATTCCCAACTTGGACTTTGTATAATTGAGTTGATTCTTGATTGTATGATTTCCTTTAAAAATAATTTCTCTAGCTGAACACTAAATGAAGTCAGATCAGACTTAGAGATGTACAATAAATCAAGCATGTGCACAATAAACCATCTAACCGCAAATTTAATTAATTGTTACATAAAGAACAGTCCAGCAACGCTAATTGGCGTTAACAATTAGGTCCAATAATCTCCAGGAGCCTAGAAGCCATCTATTTTCTTGACAAGGTTGGAAAGTAAAAAATTTATATAACACAACCCCAAAAAAGAACATAGAATTGCTGTCAATGAGAACCTCGTGCATTAGAACAAATTGCAAAAGACAAAACTGAGAGTAGGAAATTAATAAAAACAAAGTGAGAAAATCACATAAATACAATCCTCAAAGGAACACAAGTTTGAAGGTTTTGATGAAAAGCTTAAATGGTAACTGAAAATCTAACATAGAGAGAGCATCTCATCCCTTAGCTTATTGTGTTTGTGCAGAATGTACATAAAGCTGAGCTTTTGGCTTTATTATCTTTTGTTTTATTCTTTGATGCCAGCTATAGGAGTTTAATTTTGTCACCTACTGGTTTTAAGAAATATATAGGTTACTTGTTTGGATGTATAGAGGATGACAAGAGAATCAATACAATAAGAATTTCCTGTTTATCATTTACTGCACTCTACCTATTCAATACTTTTATCCTTATACTTTTCTAAATAAGCATGAAAGAAAAAGAGAGAAATATAAAAATTTTCCCATCTCACTACAGGAAAAATTATTTCTAGCAACTATATACATATATATATATATATATGTTTTCTCTGTTTCGAGCTCTGAAACAATATATAGATATACACATTTTTATTATATAGATTTATGTTTTGAAGTGAGTTTAGTATAAATTATCCATCTTCATTAGTACTCTTCATAGATGGAATACGTTCTAACTTACAAATTTACAATTTGTATGAGCACGTGTTGAACAATATTTGATCAAGGGATAGGCAACACATGTTCCTAGAACGTTAAATTATTCCAGCTTTTTCCATCTTCATTGAACGTTAAATCATATATTTTATTTCATGGGAGTAATTTAACGTTATAAATATATATATTTTATTTCCAACTTCTTCCTATCTATGATTGTAAATATATATTTTTCTGTTATAAAATCCAAGACGATGCAATTGTTCATTCTCTGATCATTTCTTTCCTTCTTGTAATTTTTCTCTTTTTTTTTTTTTTTTGTTACTTTTGTTTTCAGATTGGTAGCCATCCCAATCTGAAAACTGGACAGTACCCCAAGTGTCAAAGGCTCGTGAACATTTGGACAATGAGGTTTGCTTATAACTATACCTACTATGTTTTTCTCTTCCATAGATTTGGATGAGTCCTAGAGCTAGTCTAACTCAATTAGTGACTCTGGTATGAAACTTGAGTCACGTTCACATGCACTAAAGTGCAACTTGTTGGATGCATGGAATGGTTATTGAAAATTTCAATATTCTTCCAACCTTCTTATTAGCTCAGAATTCCTTATTACTAGTATAGTAGGATCAATCAGAGATTGCTTAGTAATAGATAAGGAAATTGCTAATTTACTTTTAGCTATTCTCAACTTAAATAAATGAATATCAATTCTTTTTATCTAAATCTGGCACTACATGACTTGTCTACTATTCTTAATTACGTAATTACAACATATTTCATTTCCACTTGAATATTACTCTCTTAGTGCCAAAGCATGCTGCACTAAACTCTTTCTTGCTCATGGGTTCTCATTAGGAGTTTTTCTTGTAAACATGTTAGTACAATTTTAGTTATTTTTCAATGAAATTGTTATTAGTGTCAATTTGAATCTCCAAGGTTTGTATATATATTTTTAGTCTTATATTAGACAAGTTTTTATTATTATTTTTGGTGTTTCCCATTTTCCCACGACTTTGGCCTTTCGTGGGATAAATATATTTCTTATTTATCAACTTATATCTTACAAGCGATTACGAAGGAATAAAATTGCTGGGTATAGAATTTTTCCCACAAATATGATTCTTTTTGCCACCAAAAAGAATTCATATTTGTGGGAGCATCAGAAACTATTTCTTGTAGTGAGCTTTATCCATATGATTTAATCTGATTACAAATCTTTATTATATTTTCTTCCTATCTATGATTAATCTAAATATTTTTTTAATTAAATCCAGGGCGATGCAAATTAAGACAATTTATAAACCAGTGCAGTACGCCCTTTTGCTAATAATTGCACGCTAAAGATTGGATGCCACGCATGCAGAGGAATTAATTTTAAGCAACATCCTCGTGAACATGAAATGCCAAACATGTGTAAATGTGGAAACTCATTATAAGTTACACTCCATGTATTTTCCATTCATTTTTCTTGACCCCCTTTGTGGGTATTTAATTTTATTTTGCTTCATCTTGATTTGGTGGTTATGTAATTGGTTTATGATTAATTTTGAATGATAATCAGATTGATTGTATGGATCAGAAAATTCATTTTTCATCTGGTTTATTAATAATTCATAAATTATTATTTGATTGAACTAAGAAATAAAATCTGATCATTTTACTTTGCATTTGGTTTTCATCGCAGCAGTTGAATGTCAGTATTCGGGGCCCTTTGCATCTTTGAGCACATCCTGCCATGATTCATCCGGGTAAAACTAGGTAAGCATGTTTGAAATTTGTTTTACTGTGATGTTGGTTGAATTTGTATATTTTTCCCTCTCTTATCATCAAACACAATGAGAGAGAAAAGGATTTTAAACTTTTCTCCTCTCTTATATCATAGGCTCAAAACTATTATTGCTTTTCTAATCTATTGAATAAGACATATTCAATAGAGAGAACCAATTGAATATAACTAATACATATGTACGGTCTTGCTGTTAATTTTGCTAGGATGCAATCTACAATAAATGGAAAGATTTATGCTAACAGCTAGGATTCTAATAGTGACGCCACTAGATTTTTGAACTCTAACTTTGTGTAGTTGACTTGACATGATTGAATGTCAATATTGTCAAAGATATATCTCTAGCTAAACACTAAATGAACTTCATCAGACTTAAAGATGTACAATAACTCAAGCATGCTCACAATAATACATCTAACCTCAAATTTTATATTCCAACATATACAACAGACCAACAATATAGTATTTGGCCACTTTAATTGATGCTTAAACCTCTAGCCACGTTAAATACCTTATTTTTGTGCCATACCAAATTTCACTTGATATGTGTATATGTTTTGGTCATAAATATATGTACGTAACTATTAATCGATGATCCCATGCATGCATCATGCTTCTAGTTGTGGAGATCAAATTATTCTGGACTGCTGCAAGAGCCAACTTTGCAGTATAGCCTGATATGATCAGATAATCTATCATGTATGACTATCAATTTGGTAACTTAAAACCAGTGGTTACCTTTGCAAGTGGTTCTTGCCCATTTAAGAATCAACAAGTACTCCCATTTCTTCATTTCCCGATAAAAATAACTTCATTTATTTTAGGGATTTGTGCCACACCTTTCTTACCACATTGCATAACTCATATATATATATATTTGATTTACTTGATTGATTGAGGAGCAACTTAGATCCATATGCTTTACTTTGATGTCACAAATTGTCTCACCAATCTGGAAGACTTACTTTTTTGGTGAAGTATTAAGAAATTAAGTGATCACTTTCAGCTAGAGTTTGTTTATGTATATGTATATAGCCAGCTGCCATTAAAATTTGGATTACATTCAGATGATAAATAATTGATTGGATATAAGATTGCCTTTTCTTGGGTTTGAATCATTTTTTGACTATGTTTACCCCTTTATCTATATGTGTTAAACCTGGTTGAAGATGAGATTGTATTTTTTCAACTATTTTCTTCAATTATTCTAGCCTTAAGTGTTGTTCATTAGCGTGCACTGAAAGCACCAACAGACAACTTAGTAGCTCTTTGATTTTGGATGTAGTAGAGGCTTGAACTATATTAATATTAGTGATGATTAATCTCTTCACATAATATGTAGCTCAGGTTGTACTTGATATGATCAACATAATGCACCACCCAGTGTAAAAATATATATGACTTTGGTCTCATTGACGACTTCAGGTCAAAAGAAATGATATTTGATAAATTTGTTGATGTATGGATAATTAATTAGCTACTCATATCAATCAGGTACATTTGGATGAATGAAGGGAAACTATTTGATTTTCATGATTAATAACTGAAAAATGAGACGCAGTATTCTTATTGGGTGTCATTTAAATGAGAACTGATTGGTCTCATTTAAATGAGACCTTTGTAGGAATACTGGGTTATTAAAATTTCTCCTTTTTAAGATTTTTCAGTGATTTTTCAATCGCCGCCAAAAACTTACAAAGCAGCATAAATAAAATTGCGATAAAAAAAAATTGCTGGTAATTCAATTTCCAGCGATACTAAAATCGCTGGAAAATCTTTAAATGGCCGTAATAGTTTCAGTGGCGATTTACTAATCGCTGCCATATCATATAGCAGCGACAATAAAAACGTTGGTAAATAATTTAATGATAGTATTTTAACAACCAGCGATTAGGACATCGCTGCTATATCACTTTTCGGCGATTTCTCAAACACCGGAATATAAATTTCAAAACGATAATTTAGGTACCAGCGTTTTTAAAATCGCCGTTACATTATTTGACAACGAATTATTTATCACCATTATATACTTTAAAAATGGATAAGTTATTTCCTGGCGTTTAAGAAATCATTGTCAAATAAATATGCAGCGATTTCATAAACGTCGGCAATTTCGAAAACGCCGGTATCTAATTTTCCATGATGTAATCGATATACCGGCGTTTGTGAAATCGTTGCCTATTTATTTCACATTGATTTCATAATCGCTGGTAACTAAATTATCCGTTTTTAAAAGATATGCCGGCGATAAAGAATTCGCTGTCAAATAATGTCACGGCGATTCTAAAAATGCCGGTATATTAAATATCGTTTGGAAATTTATTTTCCGGCATTTTATAAATCACCGTGAAATTATTTCCCGGCATTTCTAGAGTCGCTGGTATATAGTTCTAATATTTTAAAACTATATGGCGGCGAGTAGAAAATCGCTGCTAAATATTAAACATTCCACGGCGATTTTCGAATTTTGCTGCAGTATAAATAAAGTGGCTTAATAGTAGCGGCGATTATCCGGCGATTATATAATCGCTGGGATATGGATTTGCCGGTGATTTTTTAATTTTTTGCGGCGATTTGCAAAAGTGTTTTTTGTTGTAGTTTCACTACTAGTAACTGGATTGCCTTCTATAAATTTCAAACATGCATGAATCACTCCCATGCATGTCACTGCAGGTTTCTCCTTTTTGTTTTCCTCTAGGGTTTTTCCAATCACCTCTATAAATAAATACATACATGTATTCTTGCTTGCATGTAGAAGTTGCCTTAGCCATGAGTTTTCATAACATTCATCCTTCATGTAATTGCCGTCGCCTTCCACCCTCAACCTCCAACTAGCACGCAGCCCAGCTGCATTGCCTCTTCCAGCGCACACCCATTGTATATTGTTTTGACTCAGCCACTGTGTTAGCTCCATACCCACATCAATCTTTTGCTTGTAGAAACACATCCCGTGAACCACCATCAGCCTTGGCATCAACCACCATCAACGCTGTCTAGCCCCAGTTTTTATCAACGCTTTTTGAAACTCAAACTTAAGCCAGCCCTAGCCTCCATCCCACTGTGTAGCCACCGTGTGACCGGGCCGAACCGCCCAGCACTCCCGTGTTCCATCATAAGCGAAGTCGTAGCACTGTTTTTAGGCGAGAAAAACAAAGCACGGTTGTGCCATCAACCTGCTTCACGGTAGAGGCCTATCAATGCCGCCGCATCTCCACGTCGTCTCCATCACGTCTCTTTTATTCAACGCCATGCTAGCATCTGTCCATCTAAGTGTTTTCCAGCTCACCGTCGCATGCCACCCTCAACGCTGTAAGTTTCTCTTGGATTCTCTCTCTCTTAGTGATTAGCCACCCAGCATGGCCCTCATCTCCACCACTTCGCGGCTGTCCTCACAGTAGGCCTCCCTCGCACGACCCAGGGTCATGTGACTGTATATCCTTGCAAACAAAACAAAAACATGGGTTATAATTCTTTTTTTTCTTTTTTTTTTTAATCTTTCGTAAGGACCTTTACGTAGAGATGGTTGGAAGACTTTTTTTTGTTAAAACTACAATTTTTTCCTCTTAGTTTTTAAAACAAAACATGAGTGTTTAAAAGTTATATTTGAGTGGCTTGTCTTTGCTTTGCGCCGACAGGCTTGTTTTTACTTGGATTCTTTTTATTTTAATTTTTTATTTTTGTATTATTTTAAGTTATTTTGAAGTAAAATGTTTTTGGATTGAATTTGGGTTCTAAATTATTTTAGGTTGGGTAATATTTTTATTTCAGCAACTTTTCATTTTTTAAATGTGGGTTTTGTTTTTGTTTTTTTTAAATAAATTTGTGAATAAGTGGGAATTAAGTTAAGTGATTATTATGTGGACATCGATGAATTTGGGAAGTGAGGATATTTTAGGGTTGCGAGTTGTAGATTATTTTTAAGAAAAAATAAATTACTTAATATTTTAGGTTTAAGCATTGATATACTTGTTCGATTGGAAATTTATAGGAGTGCGTGACTATTTTGTAGATGAAGATGATTTTCATTTAGTACTATTGTGGAGAAATTCTGAAAAACTAAGAAGTTCAGGTAAACGGGATTTCTATGTTAGACTGTGCATAAAAGAATGAAACCAAGTTGACTTTGAAAAATAAGCATATTCTGTTATGAAAAGAATTATAGAACAACCTTAGTTATTTGTTCTGCATTACTCATAAAAATTTGTATAAAAATAAAGTATTTTCTGATATGACTGGTGTAGACATGTGCTAGTATTGGCATTTTGTTTATGAACTATGCAAAAGAGAGCGAATATTAAATTTTGTTCATAAATGATATTTTTGTGATCTAATTCTATTCTGTTTTGAAGATGTTCTATGCTCTGATATGATATGATGTGATTTCTGAAAATATCTGGTATAACATTCTGTTTCTGTTTCTATTCCATTCTAACCTTATTACGGGTAAAAAACTGTGGCATCTGTTCAGGTTGGTAGTTTCAAGTGCACCCATTTTGGAAGCAAAATGGTTTTCTGTGTAGTCTTTCCTATGTGCACACTCGGGGTTCTGAGAATAAATGAGGGGATTATTTACATTTTATTTTTGCTCGATTTGCTACCGAGGTTTGCACAATCCTACCATGGAGAATAAACGTAGTCTCTATTCTGATATAATATGGTAAGATAAAGATGTTCAGTTATGTTACGCCAAAGGAACTTTGATTAAGAATATTTTTTGAAACTTTTGCTCTGATAATTTTGATAACATGTTTTGATTCTGCATTTTGAAAGGATAAATATTTTGTTCTATATTCTGAACTCTGTAAATATTCATATTTGCACACGGGTATAAGTTCTTGGTAAATTACCCTTTATATCTCCACAAAATTTTTCAAATAATCTTGATGGTTCAGCTTGAGAGCAAGAATAAGCAATGTTAGAGAGGTTGATGATCATAGAGGAATAAGTGCCTGATGGTACAAGTACTTATTTGAGAGTCATAGTTAGTAAATTGTTTATTTTTAGCTTTGGGTTAAGGATATTTTCGAGTTTTTGGAAAGTTTGTAATTTATGATTTTTGTTTAGAATTTTTTTATTCTCCCCATGAAGGAACACGAATATTTAGATTGAGTAAATGAATTAATATTTTATGGAGTTTTCCTAATTTTATAATTGTGGTATTGGAACTGATATTAAGTAGTAAGAGCTAACTCTTCGGACCTCCCAGATCGGGGTGTTATAGGCAAGCCCAGGGCAATCAACATACTACCTATGCAAGTCATGCAATTGAGAGCACTCTGGGGAAATCAGGTCACTATATATGTACTGTACTTTTGATGTAGTAAATCAGGTCACTATATCTGAGATTCCCCATTACAACTAGATAGCAGAAAAGCACCAACCCACTTCAAGAGACTAATCAAACAAAATCATGAGTGTAATATATTGCTAGCTCGAGTTTATGCACTACCCCCCTGGAGAGGCAGAGAAAAACAATGACGTAATCACAAATGCTCTCTCTTTTCTCCAAGAAAGCTATGGTTTTATTCAACTTTAGAACTACTCATTCTTTCATTTCAACAGATTATGCCAAGTTTTGTACTATAGAATCTAAAATATTGGGTAACAATTTATTAGTATAAATCCCAACAAGGAACTTGAGGGTATGTGGTAAGATTCTTTGTGGGTGTCCAATTTCCATAAAAGGGAGGTTGATGCTAGCTAATCTAGTGGTATTTAAGATGTTTGGCTCAATGTGATATTGGGGATGGACTGGCTAGTTTCCATCTATGCCAGTGTTGATTGTTTTAAACAGAGGTAGTGTTCAAGCCTCCTAAGAAAGATGACTTTTGATTTGTTGAATCACGAGTGCATTCTCTTCCACCAATAATATAAGTTGTTCAAGTTAAGAAGTTACTATAAATTAGGTGTTAGGGATTTTTAACCTCTGTGGTTGATACCCCGAAGGAATAATTGACGTTAGAAGACATCTATATTGTGAGGGAGTACCTAGAAGTATTCCCTGAAGATTGTCCTAGATTACCACTAGAGTGAGAAGTTTGCTATTAAGCTAGTCCCAAGCACGACACCTATTTCCATGGCTCCAAATAGAATGGCACCATCTGAGCCAGCATAACTCAGGGAGTAGTTTCAAGAGTTATTGGATAAAGGTTTTATCAGGCCCTATGTGTCACCTTGGGAGGCTCCACTAGTTCTATTTGTGAAGAAGAAAGATGAGTCGATGATAATGTGCATTGATTAGAGGAAACTTAATCGGGTCACCATAAAGAATAAATTTCCATTATCCCACATAGAAGATTTATTTGATTAGCTTTTGGGCACTCATGTATTTTCTAAGGTTAACATCCAATACGGGTATCATTAATTGAAAATCATGACATAGGATGTTCCCAAGATAGCTTTCAGAGCCAAATATGGCCATTATAAATTTTTGTTCATGTCTTTTGATCTGACTAACACCCGAGCTTTGCTCATGTAATTGATTAATCAGGTACTCCATGGCTTCTTGGATGATTTTGTGGTTGTTTTCATCGATGAGACATTGATATAATACAGGAGCAAAGTTGAACCTAAAGAACATCAAAGGCAAGTGCTTGAGACACTTAGGCATAGGAAGTTGTTTGCTTTGAAAAAGTGTGAATTTTGGCTAGAGACAATTTCGTTCTTGGGGCATGTAGTTTAAAACTATGGCATCATAGTAGACCTTGGGAAAGTTGACGCAATGATTAATTGGACAAAGGTAATGAATGTGCATGAAGTCAGAAGTTTCTTAAGATTGATAGGTTACTATCACCTCTTCATTGAGGGTTTATCCAAAATTCTCCTTACTAGGAAGAACAAGTAGTTTGCATGGACTACACAATGTGAGAAAGATTTCCAAGAATAGAGAAAGGTTGGAGACCACCCCAGTCTTGACAATTCCCGCTGATTGAAGAGGATTTGTAATTTATAATGATGCATCAAGGTTGGGATTGAGTTATGTCTTATTGCAGCATAGGGAGGTTATAGCCTACGCTTTCCGACAACTGAAGGCAAATGAACAAAACTACACCTCATGTGATTTGGAATTAGTAGTAGTTGTGTTTGCACTAAAGTTCTGGAGGCATTATTTTTATGAGGAATAGTTCGAGATTGATACTGACTACAAGAGTTTAAAATATGTCTTCACCTAGAAGGAATTTAATATGAGATAGAGAAGATGACTTGAGTTGATCAAGGACTATGATTGTATAATCAACTACTAGCATTGCAAAAAATACTCAATGGTGAGAGGAGGCCACTCGAGGGTGTGGGTCTTCCATGGAGGATGCCATACGAGAAGTAGAAAAACATCACTGCATCTATGATCCTCTTAGAATCGTCGACGATGTTGATGAGGTGCATCTCGATGATCAAGTGCTCCATTTTCATGAGATCACTATCTGACCAAGTGTTAATGGAGGCAAGTGAAACACTGAGAGGGATATTCAAGAGTTGAGAAAATTAGATGGGATTTCTAAGAACCGATGAAGTAGGTATTTCTTTGGGCGTAACTTCCGTGGACACCACCACACTCTCTTCCACGGCTGTTGACTTTTCTACGCCATTCTCCGCGACATCATCTTCATCCTTGGTTCCCTTTACTTCATACTTTCGATTGTATGTTTCAATCCGAAGCTGCCAAGTCTT
This sequence comes from Carya illinoinensis, assembly GCF_018687715.1. NCBI lineage: Eukaryota > Viridiplantae > Streptophyta > Magnoliopsida > Fagales > Juglandaceae > Carya > Carya illinoinensis. The sequence continues at coordinate 24,535,248 of NC_056754.1, read as the reverse complement.
CCTATAACTCACTAAAATTCCGAACACATTCCAATCAAAACAAGGATGGTGATCTGTATTATCTCAAAATTGTCCCAAGAAAACCTTCAACGTCCTTTTTAATACGTTAGCGAATGAAGCTACATCTTTGACGTACGCTCAAAATCTTTTGCTCAATAGTCAGTACTCACTTTCCGCCAGTACTCGATCTGTTATCCAAAATCGTCCCTAAGACTTCTATATACTGTGTAGGTTAATTTTCACCGCCTCTGGCAAAACTTGAAGGAGAAGTAGTAAAGCAATTCATGTAGGTGGATGTTAGCTCACTCGCGTGTCTTGCGAGGGTCTAGTGAAATCTAATTCACACATTTTCGTGATTTTTTCTTATTTAATTTTAATCTATCAAACTCGCAAATTCGGACTGCGTTTTCTTTTTTTATTTCAATCTATGAATCTCAAAAGGTTATCGATCGCGAACTTCAAACACAACTGTTTTTATGATCTGGATCGGATCGACCGAAAATCTCACCAATATTTAATGAAAATTATAGTGTAAAGCGATTTTTTGTCCCAATTTCAAATTATCATTCAAGCTAAATTAAACACAACTTAATTGAGTTAAATTCTGTCGACATAAGAATATGCCAATGTACAACAGCTTTTACATTAACAAATATAATTTCGCATCAACTAAATACTCCATTCTCAGTCAACAATTTCCCCCCTTGAGACATGAGTCATGACCAACACGGCCTGACATTCTCACTGCCGTGCCATGTACAGAGTATACCGTTTGTATAATTTTGGCCGGCTTCCTTCCCGCAATGACGTTCTCCAAGAACTCACTGGCTCGCTTTCTTCTGCTGACCAAAGCCTCAATTGGGACCCCAACAGCTCAAGTACATGACGGTCCTCAAAGACTCTTCTGACTTCTTCATTTTCTCCTGATCTCTTACTTTGCTTGAAACCACTGCAGAAGTTGAAGAGGAGAGATTCTTTGCCTGAGATAAGGAGCGGAGATTGTTCTTTGTACTTTGCTGAGCGGATCTTATAATATAATTCCACCTGCATATACCCATCTGGTCTTTCATGGCCTCCACAACTCCGACGCTGGCTGCTACAATAGCTCTGCTTGTTGAACTCATCTTCTACTTTTCACAAGACTCTGATTTGCTCTTGAAATTAGAGAAATTAAAACGAATGGGAAACTCTGTGTAGCAACTAATCGAAACTGGTCGAAGAATTAAGGATTATGTGATTCATGTGGCAAACATATGGAGGAGCCTATTTTATAGAGGGAGAGTGATGGAAAGTCGGATGCTTGGAAAGGCCCGCCGAAGTTTGGGAAAACCCATCGATCAGCAATACCACTGGTGTTTAAAGTTTTGGGGTCTGGTAGCTAATGGTTTTTATTTTCCCCCCATGATACGACAAATCCTTAATTCTGTCGCTTTCGGATAAAATGGTGCCGTACGTCCACTAAGTTAGCAATGCGCACGCTGTTTCGCAATATAAAACAATTCATGCTAGGAGAGTGGGATTGTAATAAACGAAAGAGTAGTAATACACGTGTCATTTTTTTGTTATAACTTTTTATATAATTATATTTTAAATTAAGAATATTTTTATAAAACGATATTATTCATATAAAGTACAAAAATATTTATGGCTTAAAATAAGAATGTGTAAATAATTGTGAAAAAATTATATACATATATATTTATCATTTTCAAAAATAGAAACCACTTGTTTTCTCCAAGGTGGCGTCCACAAGACTGGATACTTATCTTTAGGACATTTTATTTTTTATTTTTTTAACAATCGTTAGCTCTCTTGCTTGAATGACCATGTGACCATTATATTTCTAGTTCACTGAAATTAGAGTCCCAACGCAGCCTATAAAATCAATATCTAAAATTTTTTTAAACACTTACATGATTTGAGAGTGAAGAGCCATAAAAGAAACTCCAATTGCCTTCTTAAAAAAAGCACGGTCTAAAAGTATAGTGGATTCTTCTCTCTTTTTCTCTCTAGAAAAAGAGGTGAAGCGTGAGTGGTGCAAATAGTGGTACAGAAAAGTTGTTATAATGGCTTCTGGGTTTTTGAGGAGAAAACTGTGAAGTACTTTCAGGCATAACAGAAGTAGAGTAGAGGAGCATACGGCATTTTATGATGGATACAGAGACGAAGGAGGTGTGAGTCTTGAAAAAGGTCAAAGAGTGCCAATCCTTGTGCTAAGAAGAATGGATGCTCTGGAGGAGAAATGGAAGAGACTAAGGCTACTAGAAGAAGAGCAAGTAAACATTGAACTAGATGACGAATCAACGACTGAGCTAGTATACAAAAAACATGGAAGTTTGCTGGGGAAGTTTTGCTTGTCGATGACGAATAGTAAAGAGGTTTTGGAATCTACATTGGCAAATGTGTGGAGGATAAGCAAGGCTACAAAGTTTGCTGAGGTAAGGCCAAATGTCTTTGCTATTATTTTTGAGACCATAGTTGATAAAGAGAGAGTTTGGTCTGGGAGGCCTTGGTTGTTTGACAACCAATTGCTAGTTCTGAAGGAGTTTGAGGGTTACACCCCTTTAGACCAAGTGAACTTTAATTCTGAAAGTTTTTGGGTGAGGATCCATGATTTGCCCCTATCTTGTATGACAAAACATAAAGCTGAAAAAAATAGGTGGTTCAGTGGGAAAGGTAGAGGATGTTGAAGTGCAAGAGGATGGGAGTGGGTGGGAAAAATTCTTGAGAATTTAGACTCACTTGGATTTGACTCAACCTATAGCTAGGGGGAGAACTATAAAAGTGAGAGGGAGCAGTTACAGGGCTCCTTTTACCTATGAGAAATTGCCCAAGATATGCATCTCGTGTGGATGTTTTGTGCATGGAGAGGAGGGCAAAAAGGTCACGAGTGAGGGAAATGATGAGCAATATGGATCTTGGTTGCGGGTAAAATAGTTGCAAAAAACCAAGGGATATAGTGGAAGTACATGGAGAAAGGAAGAGGGGAATAGGTGGAGAAGGGAAGAAGAAAAAATGAGCCAAAATGGGGATGAGAGTTATAACAAGCAGGGTAAGGTCGAGAGGGGGGTTTGCTGGGTAGGAATAGAAGTTATGGTGGGTGACGACATTAAGGAGGTAGGCGGGTCTAAGGTGAGAGTGGAAAAAAGAATGGATACTGAGGAAATAAGTAAAAATGAGGAGAGAAAAGGGAAGGAGGTGAGAGTTGAAGTAGAGAAGGAAGATAAAGGGGAGATGTCTGTTGAAAAAAATTTGAGAACTCTGAGTTGGTGCTTCAGGTGAGGAGGGAGGAAGGTAGAAAGGGCACAGAGGTGGAGGAGCAGCCAAAAAAGAAGGGAGATTAGAAGAGGAAGGCTAGAACAATAGGGAAGAAGGGGGTAGCTAGACCTACTGTTCAAAAAAAAAAAAAAAAGAGGATGTGCAGAACAAATCATAGGGAAAATTGAGAGTCTGAGAAAGAAAGGGAGATGGGATAGCAAAAAAGAAGAAGTTGAATTTTCAAAAGTAGTGGCAGTGGCTGATTCTCAACCTCACCAACCATTATGAAAATATTTAGTTGGAAATGTTGAGGATTATGGAATTTTTGAACAGTTCAAGATCTCTGCAATATGGTAGAGAAAAATAAACCCAACTTAGTTTTTATTATGGAAACTAAGTCTATGAATAAAAGTTTTGAAAATTTAAAGAGGAGGCAATGTTTTGAAGGATGTTTTGTGGTAGAGGCAGTGGGGAAAGGAGAGGGTATGGTGTTGCTATGGAATTCCCAAGTAAGAGTGGAAATTGTAAACTACTCTCAAAGGCATATAAATGTTTGGATAGAAGATGAAGAAGAGAATGGATGGTTATTGACCTGCTTTTATGGGCATCCAAAAACTATAAAAAGATAGGAATCTTGGAACCTACTGAAATCATTCAAACCCATAATGAGGCTGGGTGGTGTATAGTGGGGATTTTAATGAAATCCTCATAATGAAATCCTCATAGGGAGACAATGTATGAAGGTAACCTATTTGATCTTGGTTGGAAAGGAGAGAAGTTCCCTTGGAGTAATTATCATGATGATGACTCTTTCACTAAGGAAAGATTGGACAGGGTAGTAGCCAATCCAGTTTGGATCAATACATACAAAAAATATGGGTGGAGGTCATGGTGGCTAAAACATCAGACCACAAACTTTTACTAATGCTTATATTGAAACAGAAAGAAAGAAGATGAGAGGGGAAGAAAGGCTTTAAATATGAAACTAGCTGGGCCTTTGAAGAAGGTTGTGAGAAGGTTTTAGAAGAGATATGGAAGAAAAAAGAAAGTGAAGCTAGGTAGGCCAGTTCTGTGGTGGATTTACTGCAGAAAAGTGGGGCAGCTTTACAAAGGTGAAGTAAAAAGAAAAGGCTAGGGGGAGATAAGGAGATTGAAGAAAAATCAAAATTGTTACAAAGGCTGCAAAATGAAGAAAATAGCTGCAATACTGGTGAGATTAAGAAAGTGAAAGAGGAATTGAACCTATTACTTGAAAAATAGAATCTTAGATGGAAGCAAAGGGCAAAATGTAATTGGTACAAGCATGGAGATAGGAATTCAAAATATTTCCATGCATGGGCCAATCAAAGAAGAAGAAAAAATTTCATAAGCTCAATGTATGATGAGGGTAACAGAAAAATGGAGGGACACAAAGATGTGGAAGCAACCTTTAGAGATTATTTTGAGAAACTGTTTTAGACTTCAAATCCTAGCTGTGCTAAAATTGAGGAATGCTTGGGGGGGTGGGGAGGGGGAGGGCTGAAAAGAAGAGTTTCTCCTGAGATGAATGATTCTTTGATGAGGAATTTTTCTAGATTGGAGGTAGAAAAAACTTTAAACTAAATGGCTCCACTAAAAGCCCCTGGTCTAGATGGATTTGGACCATGCTTCTACCAAAATCATTGGGAGGTGGTTTCAGAGGAGGTTTGCAAAAATACCTTGTCGATTTTGAATAGTAATGTTATGGACCCTACCCTTAATTATACTCATATAGCTTTAATTCCTAAGTGTAAAGAGCCAAAAAAAGCTAGTGAGTGCAGACCAATAAGTCTATATAATGTGATGTATAAAATAGTATCCAAAACCATTTCCAATAGGTTCAGAAAAGATTCTATCTGCTATAATTTCCCCAACACAGAGTGCCTTTTTTCCAGGAAGGTTGATAAATGATAACATAATGGTGGCTTATGAGTTGTTGCACACTATGAATTCTAGAAAGAAAAGGAGGGTGGGAAGCATGGCCATAAAACATGTCAAAAGCCTATGATTGTGTTGAGTGGGCTTTCTTAGAGGTTGTAATGACAAAGCTGGGTTTTCATGAAAGAAGGGTGAAGCTGGTTATGAGTTGAGTTAAATCTGTCTCATATTCAGTGTTGATTAATGGGTATCAAGGGCTTAAGTTTTGGCCAAGAAAGGGGTTGAGATAGGGTGATCCTTTGTCACCCTATCTCTTTAGTCTTTGTGCTGAAGGTTTAAGCACTTTATTGAACTATTATGAAGACTAGAAACTAACAAGGGGGGTGCAAGTGGCACGAGGAAGCATTTATGACCTACTTTTTGTAGATGATTGCATTCTCTTTGGGAGAGCCAAATTAGAAGAATGATATAAACTAAAAGAAGTGCTGAAGAAGTATGAGAGAGCCTCGAGATAGTTTTTGAACAAAGAAAAGATCTCAATTTTTTTCAGTAGCAACACAAAGGAGGGGGATAAAAAGATGATCAAGGAGGCTGGAAATTCTTTAGTTTGTGGTAGCTATGAGAAGTACCTTGGCCTCCTTGCCATGGTTGGTAGATCAAGTTTCAATACTTTCAGAGTTTTGAAGGAGAGGATATGGCAAAAGATCACAAGCTGGAAGAATAATTTTTTATCCCAAACTAGGAAAGAAATTATGATCAAGGAAGTTTTACAGGCCATTCCTACATACACTATGTCAGTGTTTAAACTCCCAAAAAAGCTTTGTCACGAGATAAATATGTTATTTTCAAGATTTTGGTGGGCTAAACAATAGGAAGTAAATTGTATACATTGGAGGAAATGGGAGACGATGGGTGTGTAGAAAGGGAAAGGAGGATTATGCTTTAGGGACCTGGAGACTTTCAACATGGCCCTACTTGCTAAGCAAGGGTGGAGACTAATCAAAAGCCCTACTTCTTTAGCAGCTATGGTTTTTAAAGAAAAGTATTATAGGCATTCAAGCTTCTTAGATGCTAATCTGAGTTCCAAACTCTCGTTGATTTGGAGAAGCGTTTGGAATGTTAGGGCTCTTGTGAAAGAAGGGATAAGGTGGAGAGTAGGAGATGGCAGTAAAATAAAAATTTGGGGTACAAAGTGGTTACCAACTCCCTCATCTTATTCTATACAGTCATCGATTTCTATTTTGCAGAGTGGAATGAAGCCAGAATTCAAGCTATTTTCACACAAGATGAAGCTGAACAGATCCTGAGCATACCATTGAGTATAGGCTTAGCACAAGACAAATTGATTTTAGGTCCTTCAAAAAAGGGAGAGTTCTTTGTTGGCAGTGCATACTTCTTGCAAAAGGAGAGAGTAAAGAGTAGAGATGGTGAATGTTCAAGGGAGGTCCAAATGGATGAAATGTGGAGAAATATTTAGGATCTCACAGTTCCTAATGCAACAAAAATATTCTTATGGAAGGCTGGCAACAATCTATTGCCCACAAAAGAAAATTTGTTAAAAAGAAAGGTTGTAGGTGAGAATACTTGCCCTTTTTGCAATATAGAGGTAGAAACTACTATGCACATGCTTTGGGAATGTCCAACTGCAAATGATATCTGAATAGAAGATGGTAGCAGGGTTCAGAAATGGAGTAGACCATATACTGACTTTATGATGTTGTGGGAGAGACTTATGCAGAAGTTGAATAATGACGAGTTGGAAGTGATGGCAGTGCTATTTAGAAAAGTATGGATGAGAAGAAATGTGTTTGTTTTTGAAAAAAAGATTTTGTCCAAAAGTGGTTTTGAAAACAGCAACTAAAGCTCTCTTGGATTTCAAGAATGCTCAATCTATACAGAAAAATGAAAAACGGGTGCAAGATGTTGCAAGGGGACTATCAAAATGGGTAAAACCAGGTTGTGGTCTTGTTAAAGTTAATTGGGATGCTTCCTTAGATATAAAAGGAAGAAGAATGGGAGTGTGCATCATCATTAGGGATGAGGATGGAGAAGGGCTGGTTGCTGCTTGTGATCAAATGAAGAATGTTGAGAACCCTGTGGTGGCAGAATGTTATATTTTGAGGATGGCATTGAAGTTGTGTAGTGAGCTTAATATTCACAATGCAATTTTTGAAGGTGATGAAAAAATGTTATTGTGTCAGTTCAAAGGGATGAAGAGGAGATGTCTTTTTTCAGGTCTTTGATTGAAGATGTAAAGTTTTTCTTTAATAAGAATGCTGATTGGCAACTAAAATTTGCTTATAGAGAGAGTAATACAGTGGCTCATTCTTTAGCTAGAATAGCTCTAAGTTTGTTAGAAAAAACTGTACAGACAGAGGAGATGCCAGACTTTATTGGCAGGAGTATGGATATTGATAAACTTTGTAATGTTGGAGGTTCATAAATGAAATACTGTAGTACTTGTTTTAAAAAAAAAAAACTGCCTTCTTAAATGAAAACTTAATTCAGAGAGGTTGAGCCTTAGTTTTTCTTATCTTATTGTTTAACAACCACCACCATCATGTTTTGATGCTCTTTCTATGATTGAGATTATCCATATAAACTACAACATATTTGATATACTGCAACATTTTTTATTTGACTTTTGAATGTTTCGTTCGCACGTTATTGGATAATTGTTCGAACATAACAAAGTAAAATCTCGGATGATTAATATATATGTTCAAATGTTAAGAAATTTTTTTCGATCGTAATAGAATGAGTTCAAATGTTTGGGTATATACGTTCAAATGTAATAGTTTTCATTCAAACGTATTTATCTCATATGTATATAATTATGTTTGAACGTTGATTTAAAAGTAAAGCCATGTTCGAATATTCTTTGTTTACATTCGAACGTACTAATCAGAACTAATAATTTCATAAAATTAATTTTCATACAAATTATATCATATTACATCACAACTAGTATCATATGATGAAGATATTTTAAAGAGTTACAAAATTAGAGGACAAAAGTTTTGAACATATGATAGGATTTACTTCTTCTTCTTTCCTTGCCCACCATGATCCTATTGTAGTGATATAACACATTCCATCTGGAACTGCATCTCTCTCTGCACTTGTTTTTCAACTTCTTGGCGTATCCTTTCCTCTTGGTCTCTTTGTCACTTATGCAAATACGTCTCTAAATCAAACTGTCGCAATAAGAGAGGGTTAACAAGGCTAGTTCAGCCTAAGTGTTACTTGGCCTCTATAATGGATTTTAAGGTGAGCCTAGCTTTACAATATTTTCGGCCCTCTCTTCCCAATTGTGAGGGTCAGTAAGGTGAGTTTAGCCTACGCAGTAAATGGGAGTATCCACCATCATAGCCATCATCGCAGGCACCCCGATCTACCTTCACAGTGCGAAAAGTCATCCACCCATTAGGAAGAGACAGAGCCTAGCCCCAACAAGAGATCAACACACAACTGCCCACGAGGGGCTCGCACAAACCATGAATAGGCAAGGTGGAAAGGAATGATAATAGTAAAAGCGACATAATGCAAAAAGCATCAACAAAGAACATTTTATTCATCAACTGTTAGAATCTTTACAAACAGGAAGGTTACAGCATGTTCACAAGAAACCATACAAGAAAAAAGAAATCGGAATGACCTGCAGAAGGGGTCAAACTCGACGAGGTACACAAATGTAACGTCGGCGGAAAAAGACAGAATTAACAAGGTCATTAGAGAGGCACCATGTGACGCCTCCAACTTCCGTTTGGGATCGGACAGATATTTGAAGCGTTGAGACATGCAACACAAGGTCACCTGCCTCCGTTCATGACATATAATTTCAATATCCCAAATGCTTAAAACATACTTCATACATAAAGACCCATTGAATAACTAAGATCACAATACTAGTCCAAAATGGTTATGATCCAAAAAGTACTAGAGATGCAATTCCATTGTACAAGTAGTAATTTACGTTAACTACTATATTAACATTGACGTCGCACCGTCGCTTAGTCAACTGTGTCTATTTGATCAGTTCCTGATTCTCCTTCAGGTCCTGTAACAAGATCTATCATTCAGGGAGAGTGGTAGTTGGGGCTACCAAAATGAGATTTGATTACAAATCTCAGTAAATTAACAAAAAACTTCTACACAAGCTAATGATGCATGATTGACAGTAAAAGCATAAATGCATATCAAATTCATAAGTAATTAAAGCATAACTTGGCATACAACATAGCATAATTGACATAACTTAAATTGAAACATGAACTGAACTTGACTTGACATGAACTTGATCTGAAACTTGACTTAGCATGAACTTGCTCTGAAACTTGACTTAACATGAACATGATATGAAACTTGACTTATCATGAACTTGTTCTGAAACTTGACTTAACATAAAAAATACATACTCCACAGTTGTTGTGGCCCAATATATTCTACGTGTAAATACATACTCCACAGTTGTTGTGGCCTCATGTATTCTACACAAACTTGACTTAACATGAAAAATACATACTCCACAGTTGTTATGGCCCCATGTATTCTACGTGTAAATACATACTCCACAGTTGTTGTGGCCCCATGTATTCTACACAAACTTGACTTAACATGAAAAATACATACTCCACAGTTGTTGTGGCCCCATGTATTCTACGTGTAAATACATACTCCATAGTTGTTGCGGCCCCGTGTATTCTACACAAACTCAATATGAAACGTGACTGGAATACGAAAGGACTGAAGCCCGGACGTAACATAACGTGACTTGAACATAACTTGAAAGACATGACCAACTTAAGATAGAAACATTTGGTAACATGGCATAACATATAATAGACAACATATTTAACATGTCATACTTGCAATAGTGAATATTACATGAGTTGATATACATGTACTAGATGGCATACTTAGCATGACGTACTTGTAATGTACAACAATACATGATAGAACATATTATGTAACAGATAAAATCTTATGACAGAATAAATTCTGTATAACAGACAATTACGTGATAACTTGGCATGACAAGACATATATGATCACACACATACATTCACTGTAGTTCCTTTACTTAGCACACATACACAGTAGACTACTAGTAAGTTAAAAGCTAACTTATCTCAATTTTCGCATTTCTTATAAAACCTCAAGCGCCATCACGATGAACTGTAATTAGTGATTCTAAAAGTTAGCACTAAATCACTAATAACTTGAAATATGGAAAATACTAACTTAAAGAATAAAATTTCTATTTTACTCTCTATATGTAGGAAAATGACCGTTTTACCCATAACTTAAGGATTTTGCATACTGACTCCAAAAGTCACCAAAATTTACATACCTCATGTAAATTTTATCCTCAACTCAAATATCAATTTAGAAAAATTTAAAACTAATTACAACTATTAAAACTCCATAGGGCCGAAATTCCCATATGCTATTTCCATTGATTTTTGTTTCCAACTTGTTTTGATCAACCTTTTGATCTATGACTTATAAATATGTGATCTTCAAACCAAACCATCACATGATTTAAAAAGATGTCCTAAAACATATATAAGCTTCTAATTTAATATCACATGGTTAAAAATTAACCAAAACATAAATTTAGCTAAGAATATCCACACTTTGGCTTATTTGAATATTTCTTTGCATAAAATTTCATATCTTTGAAACTAACATCAAATATCTTTAAAATAATAATAATATAACATGTATATAAGATACTTAGGATCCTCTAATAAAATTATCAAAGTCATTGGAATAGGTTTAGACCACTAAAGAGTTAAACTTTCTAAAAATAGAAACTGTTTTTCCTCTTCTAGTTTCTAAGTTTCTAAATCTAAGAAAATATTTCATCAAAACCTTTAATCATGCAAAAATCCTCAAAACATAGTCATATATACATGTTAAAAATACTCCATAAAAATTTCAGACCCATATTTATCCATTAGCTTGGTCAAAAACTCCAAACTATAACACATTCTCCAGTTTATCTCTTAGAATGACCTTTCTATAGTTTATATAATATTTGACTAACCAAATGATCTTAAAATGAGACAAATAAGATATCCACGTAAACTAGACTAAAAAAGAAACAACTTATATGAAGGAGACTTTATGATAAAACACCCACAAAAGCTTCAAAATGGGCGTGCAAAAGAACTCCTAAAAGCTGTCCGATAGAGAGTGTTTGATATTCTTTTAATGGAAAGTGTAAATGAAGATAATTTCATGGGTAGGGGTGGCTGGAGATACTTATGGATGAGATATGGAAGAAATGAGGCTGAAGTGAGAGTTAAGTGTAGGACTGTCTTACCCGAAGTGAGAGTTAAGTGTAATACTCTCTTACCCAATAATATCCACGAAATTAGCTTAAAATATTTTTATTCAATAATATCCACAAAATTAGTTTAAAATATTTTTATCCAATGATATCTACAAAAATTAGCTCAAGATATTTTTATCCAATAATATCTACAGTTTTGAACAGACGTTTTGTCCAAAAATATGAAAAAGTGTTATTACGCCATAAGACCTTAAATAACCCTCCGAGTCTAATGGCACAAACTATAATACATTTTGACACTTCTAACTATCTCCAATAATCAAAAACATACTTCAGATACCATAGTAAATAATAACACTAACTATGTAGTTAGACTAAAACGTATACGATTAATGGATTCGTGAAAACTTATGGGGTCTTCACGAGGTTCCTAAACTAATAGAAATTTCACAATTAAATTTCTAGCAGGTTGTTACACACCATCCCAGACGTATGAAGGAGGTGAAGACAGGAGGGCGAGCCTGACCCAAGCGCAACGAGACCCTTAACTCAGGGACAACCATCGGGAAAACTAGCCTCAGTCAAAACCGCTTCCACATGGGCTGGTATCTCCATGTGGAAGTAGCAAATAGAGGCTTCTCCCTATAATCATTGCCCAAGTCAAAGGTGGCAGCGATGTGAAAAGCTTAAGTTGAACTCGACGGGGGGCCCTTTCCAAGACCAGGGCCACCTCTTTCTCCCTCCATGGCCAGAGAGAATGCGCCTGAACTAGAACGGGCTCAGGCTATGAGAAGCCTCCTTTACCCACTAGGCCTGAGTGAGAGGCCCCAATCCATCCCAATCATGGAAACAAATTGGGATGTAGTAATAGAAGGTGGACTGCACAACGAGTCTTAAGATAGGGAAAACCATCGAAAGATGTGGTGACAAAGCTCAATACGCACCACATTTACAACACACTTCATAGCAATAAGGAGCAGCATGACCTTCGACAAAGTTTCCTTGGAGACCCAAAAGGAGCCACCAAACGCTCACCTCAACACAAGTCTACAATAGGCTGTAGTAAAAGAAGCCTAGCCTAGTGCCAAAAGGCTCATTGGAGTTAGGGTTAACCAGGGGAAACCCATCGCAAAGAAAAGAAAAGGTGTTAAGTGCTTGAAGGACATGAAAGGAGGTTTGATGGCAAATCACAAGGCAGGACATGATTATTTAGGCGAGGCATGACGGTTTGCTCCCCGAGATTCTAGGAGCATGCGTATCCTCTGGGCCCACCAAATCCGGTGCAACTCACGAACACTTAGCAAAAATCTCATGACATGCGCTATGAAAGCCATCTGGCACCATCAATGTAAGGGAAATGTAACAGGTGGGCATTAATGGCCAACTACCCAAGACCCTAGGAGATTTGTGAGCAATGCATCGACCACCGAATTGGAAACCCTAGACCGCCAGGTGGTAGAAGAACCAATGCGTGGAATACGAGGTATTACACCCCTTCCCTGAGGAGGGGACCTTGCGTAGCGAAGCGTGCTAAACTAAGCGAGCAACCCCGGTGAAACAAGCAACTAGAAGGGAAGAAACTAGAATACAGAGAGACAATCACAACACAAAACAAGTGTATAATGTAAACAAAGTTAGTAAGTTATGTTTTTATAAGGTTTAAGTGAGAAAAGCTAACCATAAACCGTATGTCATTTCAGCTTAGCTTCTAACTTACTTATGGTAATGTTATGTATGTATGGTGATAAGATTCATTCAATTAAATTCATTTTTAATTATGCTTATTAAATTGAATTATGTTAAGCAATGCCATGATGCTATTTATCACAATTATGATCATTTTTCACATGTCACAACCATTATGTCATGAAGCATGCAAGCAGGTCATGAAATATTTTTTAGTCAAGCATGAAGAGTCAAGCTTACATCATGCTAACCCCATGAGACAAGACATCATGTATAAGTCTGTCTTAAGTAAGCAAGCATTCCATGTTTTTCATAAACAAGATCATGTGCATCAAGCATACATGTCATCGCTACTATCAAGCATGCTTAGTTATATTGTTAGTAATTTAGGAGACTTACTAAGACTGTAAATCTCACTGTGGTAGTCCCAACTATCATTTTCTCCTAAATGATAAACAATTTGTCAGGGATCCCATGCACCCCTAGTTGGATGACGTTGAATAGGTTGGGGATGAGTTGAGGGGAGCTCATGGAGTTGATCCTCAAGCTTTTCGATTTTATCTTGGAACTAATAACCGAGTTGTACTAGAAACTTGGTGCTTAGATTAGGTTTCCGGTCATCTATAACTATGGACTTTTGTCTCAAGTACCTTATTTTTTTGTTTACAAAAAAGTTGGACAATTGTTATGACTTTCGTTTTTGTGAATATTAATGTGTTTATATTTTAGGATTAGTATTCTGGTACATTGTGTATTGCTAAAAAACATTTATCTGTTGTGATAGTGCATATTATTAGAAGCATGCTAGGTGCATCACATTCTTAACTGTTATGAATGAGGGTATGTTCTCTAGTGTTGCATGTCTCAATGCTTTAAGTTTAGTCAAATCCCAAGCAGAGTTTGGTAGCGACACAGAAGTGAAACCCGGCCCCGTCTCGTAGACCCAAAACCTAGTCCACTGGGTCAAAAAAATAAATGATTCAGTGTGCTATTTTGACCCAAAGGGTTTTGTTTTCCCTCTTCTTCTCCCTTCAGCCCGACACACACTCTCTCTTTCTCCCCTCTACCAATTCCTTCTCTTTGTGGTAGACCTCATGTTGCCACCCTCTATTCTCGATTTTGTCACTGATATTTGTGACTGCACCCACTTTGTTAAACATGGCTCGATTGTATTGAGAGATAGTGAAGTTATGAGAGACTATAAAATTACCATCATAGTAGATTTCACCCCAAAACGACCCGTGAACATAGGCTTTTATGCCGAACCACATAAATCATGTGTCTTTATCTTTATTTATGTTTTATGTATTTATTTTATTGTTTCTTTTTGTGGATGTACATTCAAGTGCCGTATCGATGCCCAAACCTTCATCGTGGGCTTTTTTACTACATCATCATGGCCTGAATCACCTTTGTGGGCCAGAACAACTCTTTTCTCCCATTCCAGAGTATTGTGCAAATTTACGCATTGGTAGTCGGTATTATCTGTGGAATTGATTTATTTTTTATAACGAAAATAGGAGAAGGATCATTCTATGATTAATAACGAGTGTGGACTGTGCACATAATATGTACATCACATTCATGGCAACCACTATGCACATAATATCGACATAAGAAGCATGTTACCCACTATGCACGTGGGCATGCACTATGCACATAATGCATACATCCACTCTGCATGCCATGCATAGTAGCATGAGGGTGCACATGGCCCTGCTCCAAGGAGGCTCGTCACAGTAGGTCAGTTGCCCATCACCACTCTCAAGTGGTGACATTTGTGGCCAACCCTCTCCCTTGTAGAATAGCCAAACAAAGCCTATTGAGGTTCTCCTGGTAGACTCTTATTGGCTAAAGTCCTAAAGGCCAACAGGGCATACCCCACCAGCCAACCGGAAGCTAGTAAGGCAACCGACAACCACCACATGAACCGTTCATGGTGTCTTCCACCAACATGGTACCCCCTTCCCAAGATGATTCCAGGATTGTTGTACTTGTGGAATTGGGCAAGTCATGCTCACCAGGGCGGACAGTGGCGTGCATGCCACCTACAACTCCTTTGCACAACAAGAGCCAAGTTTGTTGGCCACAGCGGATGACCAGACAAAGATGCTTGGGTATCCGTACCATCCCTCAATTCTACTTCATTGAGAGTCAATGGGAGCATCACACCACTACACCTCGCCGGAGAACTACGAGTTGCTAAAGCCAACCGCAACCACCACATGACTCACCGACACTTCCTGTCATTGGCATGGTTGTCTTCAATGTACATGGTGGTCCTCAAGCTTCATTTTGACATGAGTTACATGGCATAGCTCAGAAGCAAGCTCACCATGGATGTTGGAAACTGGTAGGAAACCACTCGCTAGCTCTATGCACAAATCCGACGGTGCGGGGCACATTCACCCACAAGCCCACTGTGGCAAGTTATCAAGACCATCGGCAATATTTTCTATCACCGATGGGCTTCCACATAAGCGAAAAGCAAAGGTTAAGTGCTAGGCTTGCCCACAGCAGCTCACCACCCCCATGGCAGGCAATGGTCCTTCATGAGCACTCATTGTGGTGGGCAGTAACCACTAGCCGCGATGGACTCATGGTGGCGAGCAACCCAGGGAACACGGCGAGCAAGTTCCCTATCTTGCCCACAACATTTTATCACCAAGATGGTGGGCACAATTGAAGCATTGTATCACCTACATGGCAGGCAAGCTCCTTTGCTCACTCACAAGTATCTTATTGCCTATGCAGTAGGCAAGCTCCATTGCCCTCCCACCATGACTCACTTATTTGTGATAGGTTACTACCTTTGCCATGTACGCATCCACCATTATTCATCCCTAGCAATGGGAAGTAGTTTTGCCAACCCCTCGCTCACATCCGACAAGCTCAACATGACCTCCATGTTGTCGTGCACCATTTTTTTTTTTTTGCAAGATGTTATCAGGACTAGTAATCACCCAAGGCTAACGAGTTGGAATCCATGGGACAAAAAATTATTCATCAACCATAATAACACAAAGCACCAAGAAGAATGAATTTGGAAGGCATGTGACCAGTGCATTTCTCCCAACATGAGCATAATGGAGAAACAAAATGGCTTAAGTTCACTTCTTCAAACCTTATTATATAAGTTTATATGAGTGAACAAATTTGGTTCATGGGTTTTGTCCCTATAAAGTTCCTTAGGTTTTTACAAAGCTCTAAAGGATTGGAGAAATGAAAACGTGGAGAATAGGTGGATAAGTGACATATCATCCGCCAGTTTTATGTAATTGCTTAGGCACCTAGGCTCAACCATGAGACCCGATTCATGCAAGCAAAGAAATGAGCATACGCAAGTAGAAAAAAATCACAAAAAAAAAAAAAATACTCAAGGATAGGCAACTTCCACCATTCAAAAACCAATCAGTTAGGGGTGTAATTGGTCTGGTTCGGTCCGATTTTGGATAAAATTTAGAACCAAACCGGTATGTACTGGTTTTACATTTTTGAAAATTGATTACGCACCAGTTATTCTCATAAACTAGTAACTCTAGTTTTACTGGTTTCGGTCCAATTTGGTTTGGTTTTTCGGTTTTAATAGTATTAGTATATGTATTAGTATTAGTTATAGTGATTAGAATAATTATATATTAGTATTTAGCATAGTGATTTTAATTTATTATAACTCAATGATAGTATTAGTATTACCATATCATTATTTCATATCTAAATATTTAGTATAGTGAATTATATAGTAATTTATATATAGACTTAAAATATATTACTAATAGTAATATAGTATTAGACTATTAGTATTAGACCATAAAATGTTATTAATATATATATTTTTTATTAAATCATAAAATCAAATAAATTCTCATATTTAAAATTAAAATTTATGCTATAAATTATAATAGCATTATCTTATATATAATTATAATATTAAAAAATTAATTTAAAATATATAATATAGAGAACTAGTCCGATGCGGTCTTAAAAGCATAGAACTAGAACCATACTAGTACCAGCTAGTTTTGGAACTAAGGGAACGAGTCCCTAACCGGTTTCGCCAGTTCAAATTGGTTCAGTTTGGTTTTTCAATATTCTGATTAATTTTTACACCTCTACAATCAACATTGGACAACCTCAATCAAGCAAAAATAGAAAACAATAGTTAAATGGCTCTAGTTTTTGTCCCTCAAACTTGCTATTTCAGTTATTTTCACTAATAAATTTGGTTGTTGGAGGTTTCCCCACCAAATTTCTCGGAATTCCACAAGAATCCCAATGGATGATAAAGTAGCAACACACTTTACTCGTTGGTCTCAACCAAAAAGCAAGTTCGGATGATCCATATCCCAAACAAAAGTCCCAAGGTGAATAACTAGAGCAAAGAGAGTACACAATGACGATCAACTTCCACCAAACAAAAAGCTTGGACACCTTACACTTGAATTGGAACACCAACTGTAGAGTCGCTCTCTAGCAACGCTTGGGCACCTTAACTCCTTATCCTTACCAAAGCAGAAGCTCACTCCAAGCAACGACAATGCTCTCCCAAGCAACAAAAGTATTGTGCCATCCTTAATGCACCTGGGCACCTCGAGCCTCACTTAAGCACTATTAAAATTGAATGTCCACTGGACATCACACACTTGGCTCATGTTTTCAAGTCTCAAACTTGTAACTTGGTTTATTTGCACTAACATATTTGGTCTTTAGTGAAAACATATTAGTGCAACTGAGTGCATCTCTCACCATAGCAAAGCGGTAGAGCATCACTCCCATCGGGGCAAAGCGATTGAGTATGGCTCCCACAAAAGCAACGCAATTGAGCATTCTACTCGAGCACACGGGTTGCCCTCAATGTGATCAAGCATCTTCTTCAGCAAAGTTGAGTGTCTTCACTCACACCAGCTATCAAAGGAGGAAACAACTTTCTTAAGTGTTTCACTCCTCACCAACTAGCGTGATTGAACTCATCTCTTGCCTAGCGTCAAAGGAGAGCAACCTAAGGAGGAAACAACTTCCTTAAAGGTTTCACTCCTCGCCAACTAGCATGGCCGAGCTCATCTCCCGCCTAGCCTTGAAGCTAAGCATCCTTACTTTCACTGGTGACCAAAAGAGGAAACAACTTCCTTAGTATTTTCACTCCTCGCCAACTAGCGCAATCGAGCTCATCTCCCACCTATCCTCAAAGTTAAGCATCCTCACTCGCACCAGTGACTAAAGGAGGAAACAACTTCTTTAAATATTTCACTTATCGCCAACTAGCGTGGTCAAGCTCATCTCCCACCTTCCATTAAAGCTTAATGTTCTCATGCTCACACTTGGCCATAAACGAGTGTTGATACTTGTACCACAACCGTTGCCAGCAAGTTACCTCTAGGAATGAGCTTCTGAGCTCCACCCCTTGTGTGGTTTACCTTGGGGAATGAATTGACAAGCTTGGCAACTATCTGAGATGGACCAAAGGGGTCGATGTACTCTCTAACCACTTAGCATAGGTTCCAACAAACAAACACTAACATCAATATCAAATTGGGAATGTCCACAGAAAATTGCCTCAAAGGGAAAAAGTCCACTAATGTCATAAAAACCAAAAATGGTTTCTAAATATGGAAATACGCACTCTTTGCTCATGATGAATAGTTGCACACGACCATCTTAACGTTGGATTGTTCGGAAAACGTTCACGCAAACAGACTTCCTAGACCTATTTTTTGTTTTTACAAATTGTGTCTATTAAGGTTGACTTGAAGATTCTTAAGGTCTTCTTGTTGAACAAATTGACCTTACGAATCACGAACATCTGTTGGGTATAAAATCAACCACCAAGAATCAAGCCTAGAGATAAGACAAGCATACTCAGACACATACAAGGAAAGGGCTTGATAAGACAAGTAAGGCTCAATCACTTTAAGGAAGGAAAAATACATCTATAAATGGAAGGAATCTCTTCAGATTTGGAGGACTCCACTACGCACAATAACTCCAAAAATCTCCTCTCTTTAGAAGGATGGCATCTTCTTCAACTTTTGGAAACCCTAATCTCCTCTATTATATTGAGAGATATATGAGACTATGAAAGACTATAAAATCACTGACTTATTTGATTTCGTCCCCATGGACTTAGGCTTTTACATTGAACCACGTAATTAAATTCATGTGTCTCTCTCTTTATTTGTATTTTATATAATTATTTTATTGTTTATTTTCACGGATGTACGTTTGAGCATCATATTGACCCCAAACCACCATCAAGGGCTTTTTCACTAAATCATCGTGGCCCGAAGCACATCTGTGGCTGGGAGGACTATTTCCTCCTGTTTTGGCCTGTTGTGAAAACTTACATATTAACAATTAAAATTATGATGCAAAAAGTATTCACTCTCTTTAGTACATATTTTTATAACAAGCTTATATCCAGGGGGACCTATTAGTAATTCAAATTGAGTTATGCTCCTTATAAATGAGTTTTGTGAGCACGCCAACTATAAAAATTCAAAATAATAGTATGTTTTGACCATGCTAATGAAATTTCTACAATAACTTATATATTTATAAGCGTGTCTTGAAAATAGAATTTATGTAACTTAAACAAGAAAAACAAATATCTATTCTATTAATATTAATATAAGCACCTATGGGAAATGTGAATAGTATGAATAATAGTTTGTATTTGATGGAAAAATTACAATCTTGTCCTTGAGGTCAGTGTTTGATGAGCAAAGAAAATTACCTTTTTTCCTTAAGGGTTTATTTTATGAGCAAAGAAAAATTACTTTTTTGTCCCTCAGGTTTGTGCATGTGTAATGAGCAAAGTCACCTCTTTGTCTTTGAGGTTCTAATGTGTTTTATGGGTAAAATTATATCTTTGTCCTTGAGGTTTGTGTTTGATGGGCTACCTTTTTGTCTGAGGTTCTAAAATATTTTTTGTTTGGTAGGCAAACTTACCAAAGTTTTCATTTAAATGATTAGATCCCTTTTTTTTCCATCTTTTTCTTACTCTTACTGTCTATTTTGCCTGAATTAACTTGTATTATCTCTGAAATAAAATTACATTTATACCCCTGATAGTTCTTTAAGGCTAATTTTAGGTAAATTTGGTCATCCCCCGTGCTGTGACACACTTAGGATTGGGCTCTTGTGTGATTCTTTTTAGGAATAACACCATATAGTATGAGTTATTTAGAAATAAGATCGAACATATCATAATTTCAGAGATGCTTCTAGCCGGTCTGGCTGCTTTTAGTATAGAAACAGCCCTCCACTAACTATATGCCACATGACCGGTGTAAAACTGCAAGTGCACAGTATCGTAGTTTTATAGTAAAGTGATAAGAAGAGTATCGTCCTCAGGTATTGGTACCTTACTCTTGCCAAATACCAAAATTAGACTAATCTCAATTTTATCTAGAGGAATCACTAAGGTTTTTCTGTAGTTGCAAATTAAACTAAGATCAACTCAAAGGGAAATATGCAAGAGAAACAAAACTGACGTTCGAAGATCAACTTAATGGCGAAGAAAACTTCTAGGAAATCGATTTCACCTAATTCTTCACTATGCTTTTCTCATCCAGCTAACTTAATTTAATTCTCTTTTATCTATTAGCAAATCTCTAAATCATCCAAAAGCCTCTTTCGATAGTCAATTGGAAATGACTCTTATTTATCAATTCACACAAGAATATGCAAATTTAATAAAGCAAGAAAGCAATAAAACCAATGATTTAATTACTATATAGGTTCATACAAGTTTTTCGATCTCTATACTTACCTATACTGAAATATTCAAGATCTACCCTATGATTCCCTCTTTCGATAGCAAATCACAAGATTAAAAATCATCTAATCAATAGCCAGTTAATTAGAAGCAATAAACTCAGAATAAATCAGATAAACAAAGAGAGAATTGCATTAAATTAGCATAGACAATCAAGTATAGTTCGGAAATAGGTTACATCGTTTTCCTAGAATAAAGAAAATTTAGCTCATGCTAGAAATGGAATTCAACATAAACGAATTCACCATAATTGTTTTGAGAAGATTGGAAGAAAATAAACACTGAAAAATCCTCCTTGTAGCCGCAATTCGTCTTCAAAAGCTCAAGGGAACGATTCAACGCTTTTCTCCCGTCCGTGCTCGTGTATGATTCCAACGTACGTGCAATAATTGGAATTCTCTCTCCAAAACAGATGATTTGAATCCCTCTAGCTATGTTTTTCTGTCACAAAAAGTGTTCTCCAGTCAAAAAATACGGCCATAGGGTGAAAAATCCCTTTTTATATCGTCTGACGGTGGAAAATCCTGGATCTGTCAAAATACGATATTCACTCGAGCGGGGTGTCGAGCGCATGTCGAGCGTTCGACTCTGCCTGAGTTCACTAGAGCGTCCTATCAAGCGCACATCGAGCGTTCGACTCTGCTTGATTTCGCTCGAGTGACCAATATTTCTGCTCGAGCGATCTTTGTTTTTCAGCAACCTGCTCGAGCTCCCTGTCGAGCGGCAGTCGAGCGTTTGAATCTGCCTGAATTCGCTCGAGCGACCAAAAGCCTCCGCTCGAGCGAACTTGTAAAATCTGCAATATGAAATTTTTACAAGTCATTAAATACCCCCAAACTTACAACTTTGTTTGTCCTCAAACAAAAAGAAAAGCAAATGATAGTTTAGACAATATCAACTCGACCCGACAGAGAAGTATCATCACTCACCAAGGTTTTATGAATTTAGATTTCATCTCTAGTATCTTACTCTTTTAACATCAAAGATAGCAAGAAAATCAATCAAAAATTTTGCAATTTGTCAAGCAAGAGTTATGCGTTTACTTCAACCTAAAGCTAAGACCTTGAGTGTGTGTGTGATATAGTCAATTTAACCTCAAACCACCTGCAAACTCAGATAAAAGTAGAACAACCAAAATCAGAAGAATTCTCTTAAAACTTAACCCCATAAGTCCAATTTTCAGAAATCCTCTCCACTAATGTAGTCAATACCAAAATCAGAGATCAAAAGGTCTTTAATAAGGTTGTAATGATAGGCCACAGGGTGAGAGTTAAGAAAGAACTGGATATGGAAAATCACTGATGTAATCATAGCTCTTTCTTGGAAATATGCTCATACTTGTGGCATTATTATTGCTGTAATCACTGATGTAATACCAACAATTCCCTTAACAAAATCTGAGGTAATTCACACTCCGCTTAGTGACTTCTTTTTCTTTTTCTTTCTCTTTTCTTCTTCTTCTTCTTCTTCTTCTTCTTCTTCTTCTTCTTCTTTTTTCAGTCACTTCCTTTCTTCTTCTTTTTCTTCTTTTTCTTTGATCAAACAAAGCAAACATAATACGGTTCATCATGAAACCAATTTTTCTCTTTTAAATGTAACTCTCCACCAAAGTATTTTCTCAAACTATCAAAGGTAGATTCATTGTTTTTCAGGCTTAGAGCTGGCATGGTTTATGTAGTTCAAAGAATAAATAAAGGCTTATGAAGGCTCAAGGGGGTTGACTATGGAAACACACCATGTAATGATAGCATGACATTTAGGACGGCTGGGAAACCTTTTTGGTTATGCCAAAGAAATGCCTAGATCATTTCTCTAATATTTGGTCTCAACTAGGATTTCGCCTCAAGGACCCATCAACGGATTCTAGAGCAAAGCAAAATCGAACCTCCCTCTTTCAATTAATTCAATTTCTTCTCTTCATAAGCAAAATGGAATAAAAGAAAAATGACTATGTGCTCAATTGTGTTTAAGGTCAAAGATTTAAACCAAAGTACCCACAAAAATTCACTTGACATAAAAGAAATTTTTGAAAATTTTTCTCAAAACCATCTTCAATCACAAATTTCAGAGTCATAAAGAATTCAATCTTACTCTAATGCATGCTTGGTAAGAGAATCAAACAACCCATCAACAACCCAAGACTTAGAAAACAAGAGGATCAAATGATTATAGGAGTTTACACCCCCAAACTTAAACTAAACAATGTCCTCATTGTAATGCAAAAGTAAAAAGGATTGAAGAAATAAAGGAACTTCCCTGGTTTCATGGTGAATCTTCCGTATATTAGAATTTTTCAGCTCTTTATTCATGCTAAATAAACCTGCATAAAAAACCAATTTATTAAAAATTAAATAAATAAAGATAATAAAATAAATGAAAGAATGAAAGATAGATCTATGGGTTGCCTCCCATAAGCGCTTGTTTTAAAGTCTACAGCCAGACTTTTCAATCATCATCAATTAGGATCTCCAAGAGGAATAAATGCATAGTTCCTCTCCATTTGCTCTCCATAGTAGTGCTTCAATCTCTGACCATTAACTCTGAAAATATTCCCTGTCTTGTCCTTCAAATCTACTGCTCCAAAAGAGAAAACTTCATGAATTGTATAAGGACTCGTCCATCTTGATTTCAACTTTCCTGGAAAGAGTTTGAGTCGTGAATTGAAGAGTAAAACTTGTTGTCCTGGAGCAAACTCTCGCCTAAGAATCTGTTTGTCATGCCACTTCTTCGTCTTTTCTTTATAGATCTTTGCATTTTCATATGCATCATTCCGGAACTCTTCCATCTCATTCAATTGAAGAAGTCGCTTTTCACCTGCTGCCTTCAAATCAAAATTAAACTTTTTTACAGCCCAATAAGCTCTATGCTCCAACTCTACAGGAAGATGACATGCCTTTCCAAACACTAATCGGTATGGAGACATCCCGATAGGTGTTTTAAAGGCTGTACGGTATGCCCACAAAGCATCATCAAGCTTCTTCGCCCAATCCTTTCTATTGATTTTGACTGTCTTCTCAAGGATGTTCTTGATCTCTCTATTTAAAATTTCAGCTTGACCATTAGTTTAAGGATGGTAAGCAAGTGCTATCTTGTGCTTCACACCATATTTAGAAAGAAGATTCTCAAATAACTTGTTGTAAAAGTGAGTCCCTTCATCACTAATAATAGCTCGTGGAGTGCCAAATCTTGTAAATATGTTCTTGTGCAGAAATTTGAGCACTACCTTTGCATCATTTGTTGTTGTAGCAATTGCTTCCACCCATTTTGACACATAGTCAACTGCTACTAAGATATAAGCAAAACTAAAAGAAGGAGGAAAAGGCCCCATAAAATCTATTCCCCAAACATCAAACAACTCAACTTCTAAGATACCTTTCGGTGGTAACTCATGACGCCTTGAAATATTTCCCATACGTTGGCACCGGTCACAAGTTTTCACCAAAGTGTAACTATCACGAAAAATAGAAGGCCAATAGAACCCACTTTGAAGTACCTTAAC